>NW_027459489.1:462500-465000 GCF_050624435.1 Tenrec ecaudatus
TACGCTAACCCTAAACCTAACCTTAACCCTAACCCTATCCCTAACACTAACCCTAACCCTAACGCTAACGCTAAGTCTAACCCTAACCCTAACCCTAACCCTAACGCTAACCCTAACCCTAACCCTAACACTAACGCTAAGTCTAAACCTAACCCTAACCCTAACCCTAACGAAAACCCTAACCCTAACCCTAACCCTAAACCTAACGCTAACGCTAACCCCAAACCTAACCCTAACCCTAACCCTAACGCTAACCGTAACCCTAACCCTAACCCTAACCCTAACCCTAACCCAAACCCTAACCCTAACCCTAACCATAACCCTAACCCTACCGCTAACCCTACCCTAAACCTAACCCTAATCATAACCCTAACCCTAACCCTAACGCTAACCCTAACCCTAACCATAACCCTAACCATAACCCTTATCCTAACCCTAACCCTAACGCTAACACTAAACCTAACCCTAACCCTAACCATAACCCTAACCCTAACCCTAACCCCAACCCCAAACCCAACCCTAACCCTAACCCTAACCCTAACCCTAACACTAACGCTAACCTTAACCCTAACCTTAACCCTAACCCTAACGCTAACCCTAACCCTAACCATAACCCTAACCATAACCCTTATCCTAACCCTAACCCTAACGCTAACACTAAACCTAACCCTAACCCTAACCATAACCCTAACCCTAACCCTAACCCCAACCCCAAACCCAACCCTAACCCTAACCCTAACCCTAACCCTAACACTAACGCTAACCCTAACCCTAACCCTAACCCTAACGCTAACGCTAACCCTAACCCTAACGCTAACCCTAACCCTAAACCTAACCCTAACCCTAACCCTAACCCTAACCCTAACACTAACCCTAAACCTAAGCCTAACCCTAACCCTAACCCTAACCCTAACCCTAACGCTAACCCTAAACCTAACCCTAACCTTAAACCTAACCCTAACCCTAACCCTATCCATAACCCTAACGCTAACGCTAAGCCTAACCCTAACGCTAACCCTAACCCTCACCCTAACCCTAACCCTAAACCTAACGCTAACGCTAACCCTCACCCTAACCCTAAACCTAACCCTAACGCTAACGCTAACCCTAACACTAACCCTAACCCTAACCCTAACTCTAACGCTAACCCTAAACCTAACCCTAACCCTAACCATAACCCTAACGCTAACCCTAACCCTAACCCTAACCCCGACCCTAACCCTAACGCTAACCCTAACCCTAAACCTAACCCTAACCCAAACCTTAACCCTAACCCTAACCATAACGGTAACCCTAACCCTAACACTACCCATAACCATAACGCTAACCATAACGCTAACCCTAACCCTAACCCTAACCCTAACGCTACCTCTAACCCTAACCCTTACCCTAACCCTAACCCTAAACCTAAACCTAACCCTAACGTTAACGCTAACCATAACCTTAACCCTAACCATAACCCTAACCCTAACGCTAAACCTAACCCTAACCCTAACCCTAACCCAGACCCTAACCCTAACCCTAACCCAAACCCTAATGGTAACCTAACCCTAACCCTAACCCTAAACCAGACCCTAACCCTAACCCTAACCCTAACCCTAACGCTAACCCTAACCCTAACCCTAACCCAGACCCTAACCCTAACACTAACCCTAACTCTAACCCTAACCCTAACCCTAACCCTAACCCTAACCCTAAACTTAACCCTAATCCATTAACCCTAACCCTAAGCCTAAACCTAACCCTAACCCTATCCCTAACCCTAAACCTAACCCTAACGCTAACGCTAACCCTAACCCTAACCCTAACCCTAACTCTAACGCTAACCCTAACCCTATCCCTAACCCTAACCCTAACCCCAAACCTAACCCTAACCCTAACCCTAACCCTAACGGTAACCTAACCCTAACCCTAACCCTAATCTTAACACAGACCCTAACCCTAACCCTAACCCTAACCCTAACCCTAACCCAGACCCTGACCCTAAACCTAACCCTAACCCTAACCCTAACCCTAACCCTAACCCTAACCCTAATCCTAACGCTAACGCTAACCCTAACAGTAAACCTAACGCTAAAACTAACCCTAACCCTAACACTAACCCTAAATCTAACCCTAACTCTAACCCTAACCCTAACCCTAACCCTAACCCTCAACTTAACCCTAATCCTAACCCTAACCCTAACCCCAATCCTAACCTTAACCCTAACCCTAACCCTAAACCTAGCCCTATCCCTAACCCTAACCCTAACCCTAACGCTAACGCTAACCCTAACCCTAACCCTAACCCTAACCCTAACTCTAACGCTAACCCTAAACCTATCTCTAACCCTAACCCTAACCCTAACCCCAACCCTAACCCCAACCCTAACCCTAACCCTAACGCTAACCCTAACCCTAACCAAACGCTAACGCTAACCCTAAACCTAACCCTAACCCTAACCCTAACCCTAAACCTAACCCTAACCATAACCCTAACCCTAACCCTAACGCTAACGCT
>NW_027459489.1:472500-475000 GCF_050624435.1 Tenrec ecaudatus
CCTAACGCTAACCCTAACCCTAACACTAACCCTAACCCTAACCCTAACCCTAACGCTAACCCTAACCCTAACCCTAACCCTAAACCTAGCCATAACCCTAACCCTAACCCTAAAGCTAACCCCAACCCTAACGCTTACCCTAACCCTAAGCCTAATCGAAACCCTAACCCTAACGCTAAACTTAACGCTAACGCTAACCCTAACCCTAACCATAACCCTAACCCTTACGCTAACCCTAACCCTAACCCTAACCCTAACCCTAAACCTAACTCTAACCCTAACACGAACGCTAACCCTAACTCTAACCCTAACCCTAACCCTAACCCTAACCCTAACCCTAACCCTAACCCTAACGCTAACCCTAACCTTAACCACAACCCTAACCCTAACCCTAACTCTAACCCTAACCCGAACGCTAACCCTAACTCTAACCCTAACCCTGACCCTAACCCTAACCCTAAAGCTAACCCTAACCTTAACCCTAACCCTAACCCTAACCCTAACACTAACCCTAATGCTAACGCTAATCCTAACCCTAACCCTAACGCTAACGCTAACCCTAACCCTAACGCTAACCCTAACACTAACCCTAACCCTAACACTAAGCCTAACCCTAAACCTAACCCTAACCCTAACGATAACCCTAACCCTAACCCTCACCCTAAACCTATCCCTAATCCTAACCCTTACCCTAACCCTAACCCTATCCATAACCCTAACGCTAATGCTAACCCTAAACCTAACGCTAACCCTAACCCTCACCCTAACCCTAAACCAAAACCTAACACTAACGCTAACCCTAACTCTAACCCTAATGCTAACGCTAACCCTAACCCTAATGCTAACCCAACCATAACCCTAACCTTAACCCTAACCCTTACCCTAACCCTAACACTAACCCTAACGCTAACGCTAACCCTAACCCTAAACGTAAACCTAACACTAACCCTAACCCTAACCCTAACCCTAACCCAAACCCTAACGCTAACCCTAACCTTAACGCTAACCCTAACCCTAACACTAACCCTAACCCTAACGCTAATCCTAACGCTAACGCTAACCCTAACCCTAACCAAAACCCTAACCCTAACGCTAACCCTAACCCTAACCCTAACGCTAACCCTAACGCTAACCCTAACCCAGACCCTAACCCTAACCCTAACCCTAACCCTAACGCTAACCCTAACCCTAAACCTAGCCCTAACCCTAACTCTAACCCTAATCCGAACGCTAACCCTAACCCTAACCCTAACCCTAAACCTAACGCTAACGCTAACCCTAACCCTAACCGTAATGCTAACCCTAACCCTAAACCTAACCCTAACCCTAACGATAACGCTAACCCTAAACCTAACCCTAACCCTAACTCTAACACTAACGCTAACCCTAACCCTAACCCTAACCCTAACACTAACACTAACCCTAAACCTAACCCTAAGCCTAACTCTAACCCTAACGCTAACGCTAACCCTAACCCTAACCCTAAGGCTAACCCTAACCCTAACCCTAACCCTAAACCTAACCCTAACCCTAACGCTAACGCTAACCCTAACCATAAACCTAACCCTAACGCTAACCCTAACCCTAACCCTAACCCTAACCCTAACCCTAACCCTAACCCAGACCCAAACCCTGACCCTAACGCTAACCCTAACCCTAACCCTAACCCTAACACTAACCCTAACCTTGATCCAAACCCTAACCCTAACGCTAATCCTAACCCTAAACCTAACCCTAAGCCTAACGCTAACGGTAGCCCTAACCCTAAACCTAACGCTAACGCTAACCCTAACCCTAACCCTAACCCTAACCCTAACGCTAACCCTAACCCTAACCCTAACCCTAACCCTAACCCTAACCCTAACCCTTACCCTACCCTAAACCTAACCCTAACCCTAACCCTAACGCTAACCCTAAACCTAACCCAAACCATAACTCTAACCCTAACCCTAACCCTAACCATAACTATAACCATAACCCTAACCCTAACGTTACCCTAACCCTAACCCTAACGCTAACGCTAACCCTAACCCTAACCATAACCCTAACCCAAACGCTAACCCTAACCCTAACCCTAACCCTAACCCAGACCCTAACCCTAACCCTAACCCTAACCCTAACCCTGACGCTCACCCTAAAACTAACCCTAACCCTAACCCTAACTCAGACCCTCACCCTAACCCTAACCCTAACCCTAACACTAACCCTAACCCTAACCCTAACCCAGACCCTAACCCTAACCCTAACCCCAACACTAACATTACCTCTAACCCTAACCCTAACCCTAACCCTAACTCTAACCCTAACGCTAACGCTAACGCTAACCCTAACCCTTACGCTAACAGTAACCCTAACCCGAAATCTAACCCTAACCCGAACGCTAACCCTAACCCTAACCCTAACCCTAACCCTAACCCTAACCCTAACCCTAACCCTAACCCTGACCCTAACCCTAACGCTAACCCTAACCTTAATCCTAACCCTAAACCTAACCCTAACC
>NW_027459489.1:507500-512500 GCF_050624435.1 Tenrec ecaudatus
ACGCTAACCCTAACCCTAACCCTAACGCTAACCCTAACCCTAACCCTAACCCTAACGCTAACGCTAACCCTAATCCTAACGCTAAACCTAACCCTAACCCTAACTCTAACCCTAACCCTAACGCTAAACCTAACCCTAACCCTAACCCTAACGCTAACCCTAACCCTAACCCTGACCCTAACCCTAACCCTAACCCTAATCCTAACCCTAACCCTAACCCAAACGCTAACGCTAACCCTAAACCTAAACCTAACGCTAACCCTAAACCTAACCCTAACCCTAACCCTAACCCTAACCCTAATGCTAACGCTAACCCTAACCCTAACGCTAATCCTAACCCTAACCCTAACCCTAACCCTAAACCTAACCCTAAACCTAACCCTAACCCTAAGCCTAACCCTAACGCTAACGCTAAGCCTAACCCTAACCCTAACCCTAACACTAATCCTAACACTAACCCTAACCCTAACCCTAAACCTAACCCTAGCCCTAACCCTAACCTTAACCCTAACCCTAGCGCTAACCCTAACCCTAACCCTAACCCTAACCCTAACACTAACCCTAACCCTAACCCTAACCCTAACCCTAACCCTAACCCTAACCCTAACGCTAACGCTAACCCTAACCCTAACCCTAACCCTAACCCTAACGCTAACGCTAACCCTAACCCTAACCCTAACGCTAACCCTAAACCTAACCCTAACCCTAACCCTAGCCTAAACCTAACGCTAACGCTAAACCTAACCCTAACGCCAATCCTAATCCTAACCCTAACCCTAACCCTAAACCTAACCCTAAACCTAACGCTAACCCTAAGCCTAACCCTAATGCTAACGCTAAGCCTAACCCTAACCCTAACCCTAAACCTAACCCTAACACTAACCCTAACACTAACCCTAACCCTAACCCTAACTCTAACCCTAGCCCTAACCCTAACCTTAACCCTAATCCTAGCGCTAACCCTAACCCTAACCCTAACCCTAACGCTAACCCTAACCCTAACCCTGACGCTAACGCTAACCCTAACGCTAACCCTAACCCTAAACCTAACGCTAACCCAAAACCTAACACTAAACCTAACCCTAAACCTAACCCTAACCCTAACACTAACTCTAACGCTTATGCTAAACCTAAACCTAACCCTAACCCTAACCCTAATGCTAACCCTAACCCTAACCCTAACCCAACTCTAATGCTAACCCTAACAATAACCCCAACCCTAACATTAACACTAACCCTAACCCTAAAGCTAACCCTAACCCTAACCCTAACCCTAACGCTAACCCTAACCGTAACGCTAACCCTAACTCTAACCCTAACACTAACTCTAACCGTAACCCTAACGCTAACCCTAACTCTAACCCTAACCCTAACCCTAACGCTAACCCTAACCCTAACCCTAACCCTAACCCTAACGCTAACGCTAACCCTTATCCTAACGCTAAACCTAACCCTAACCCTAACCCTAAGGCTAACCCTAACCCTAACCCTAACCCTAGCCCTAACCCTAACCCTTAACCTAACGCTAACCCTAAAACTAACCCTAAACCTAACGCTAAACCTAACCCTAACCCTAACCCTAACCCTAACCCTAAACCTAACCCTAACCCGAACGGTAACCCTAACCCTAACCCTAACCCTAACCCTAACCCTAACCTTAACCCTAACTCTAATGCTAATGCTAAACCTAACCCTAACCCTAAACCTAACCCTAACCCTAACGCTAACCCTAACCCTGACCCTAACACTAACCCTAGCCCTAACCTAAAACTTAACCCTAACCCTAGCGCTAACCCTAACCCTAACCCTAACCCTAACACTAAGACTAACACTAACCCTAACCCTAACCCTAAGCCTAACCCTAACCCTACCCCTAATCCAAACGCTAACCCTAACCCTAACCCTAACCCTAAACCTAAACCTATCCCTAACGCTAACCCTAACCCTAAACCTAACCCTAACCCTAACCCAAACCATAACCCTAAGCCTAACCCTAACGCTAACCCTAACCCTAACCCTAACCCTAACCTAACCCTAACCCAAACCATAACCCTAAGCCTAACCCTAACGCTAACCCTAACCCTAACCCTAACCCTAACCCTAACCCAACCCATAATCCTAACCCTAACGCTAACCCTAACCCTAACGCTAACCCTAACCCTAATCCTAACCCTAAGCCTAACCCTGACCCTAATCCTGACCCTAACCCTAACCCTAACGCTAACCCTAAACCTAACCCTAACCCTAACCCTAACCCTAACCCTAAGGCTAACCCTAACCCTAACCCTAACCCTAACGCTAACGCTAACCCTAAACCTAACCCTAACCCTAACCCTAACGCTAACCCTAACCCTAACCCTAACCCTAAACCTAGCCCAAACCCTAACCCTAAACCTAACGCTAACCCTCACCCTAACCCTAACCCAAACCATAACCCTAACCCTTACCATAACGCTAACCCTAACCCTAACCCTAACCCTAACCCTAACCCTAACCATAACCCTAACCCTAACCCTAACCCTAACCCTAACCCTAACCCTAGCGCTAACGCTAACCCTAACCCTAACCCTAACCCTAACCTTAATGCTAACGCTAACCCTAACCCTACACCTAATGCTAACGCTAACCCTAACCCTAACGCTAACCCTAACCCTAACCCTAAACCTAACCCTAACCCTAACCCTAACCCTAAACCTAACCTTAACCCTAACCTTAACCCTAACCCCAACCCTAACCTTAACTCTAATCCTAACCCTAACCCTAACCCTAACCCTAACCCTAACCCTTAAACTAACGCTAAACCTAACCCTATCCCTAAACCTAACCCTAACCCTAACCCTAACCCTAACGCTAATCCTAACCCTAACCCTAACTTTAACGCTAACGCGAATCCTAAACCTAACCCTAACCCTAACCCTAACCCTACCACTAACCCTAACCATAACCCTAACTCTAACCCTAACCCTAACGCTAACGCTAACCCAACCCTAACCCTAACCCTAACTCTAACCCTAGCTCTAACTCTAACCCTAACCATAAAACTAACGCTAAGGCTAACCATAACACTAACCCTAACGCTAACCCTAACCCTAACCCTAACCCTAACGCTAACGCTAAACCTAAACCTAACCCTAACCCTAACCCTTACACTAACCCTAACCCTAACCCTTACCCTAACCCTAACGCTAACGCTAACCCTAACCCTAACCCTAACCCTAACCCTAACGCTGACGCTAACCCTAACCCTAACCCTAACCCTAAACCTAACGCTAACGCTAACCCTAACCCTAACCCTAACGCTAACCCTAACCCTAACCCTAACGCTAACGCTTACCCTAATCCTAACGCTAAACCTAACCCTAACCCTAACACTAACCCTAACCCTAACCCTAACCCTAACCCTAACCCTAACGCTAACCCTAACCCTAACCCTAACCCTCAGCCTAACCCTACCCCTAACGCTAACCATAACGCTAACCCTAACCCTACCGCTAACGCTAACCCAACCCTAACCCTAACCCTAACGCTAACCCTAGCTCTAACTCTAGCCCTAACCCTAAACCTAACGCTAACGCTAACCCTAACGCTAACCCTAACCCTAACCCTAACCCTAACGCTAACGCTAAACCTAAACCTAACCCTAACCCTAACGCTAACCCTAACCCTAACCCTAACCCTAAACCTAACGCTAACGCTAACCCTAACCCTAACCCTAACCCTTACACTAACCCTAACCCTAACCCTAACCCTAACCCTAACCCTAACCCTAACCCTAACCCTAACGCTAACCCTAACCCTAACCCTAACCCTAAACCTAACGCTAACGCTAACCCTAACCCTAACCCTAACCCTAACGCTAAACCTAACCCTAACCCTAACGCTAACGCTAACCCTAACCCTAACGCTAAACCTAACCCTAACACTAAAACTAACCCTAACCCTAACGCTAACCCTAACCCTAACCCTAACCCTAACGCTAACCCTAACCCTAACCCTAATCCTAATCCTAACCCTAAACCTAACCCTAACCCTAACGCTAACGCTAACCCTAACCCTAACCCTAACGCTAACCCTAAACCTAAACCTAACCCTAACCCTAACCCTAAACCTAACGCTAACGCTAACCCTAACCCTAACGCCAATCCTAACCCTAACCCTAACCCTAACGCTAACGCTTACGCTAAACCTAACCCTAACCCTAACCCTAACCCTAACCCTAATGCTAACCCTAACCCTAACCCTAACCCTAACGCTAACCCTAACAATAACCCCAACCCTAACATTAACACTAACCCTAAACCTAAAGCTAAGCCTAACCCTAACCCTAACCCTAACGCTAACCCTAACCCTAACCCTAACACACACCCTAACCCTAACCCTAACGCTAACCCTAACCCTAACCCTAACCCTAACACTAACGCTAACCCTAACCCTAACCCTAACCCTAACGCTAACGCTAACCCTTATCCTAACGCTAAACCTAACCCTAACCCTAACCCTAAGCCTAACCCTAACCCTAACCCTAACCCTAACCCTAACCCTAACCCTAACCCTAACCCTATTCCTAACGCTAACCCTAACCCTATCCCTAACCCTAACCCTAACCCTAACCCTAACGCTAACCCTAACCCTAACCCTAACCTTAACGCTAACGCTAATCCTAAACCTAATCCTAACCCTAACCCTAACCCTACCCCTAACACTAACCATAACCATAACCCTAACCCTAACGCAAACGCTAACCCAACCCTAACCCTAACCCTAACGCTAACCCTAGCTCTAACTCTAAACCTAACCCTAAACCTAACGCTAACGCTAACCCTAACGCTAACCCTAACCCTAACCCTAACCCTAACGCTAACGCTAAACCTAAACCTAACCCTAACCCTAACCCTTACACTAACCCTAACCCTAACCCTAACCCTAACCCTAACGCTAACCCTAACCCTAACCCTAACCCTAACGCTAACCCTAACCCTAAACCTAACGCTAACGCTAAC
>NW_027459489.1:520000-530000 GCF_050624435.1 Tenrec ecaudatus
TAACCCTAACCCTAACCCTAATCCTAACCCTAACCCTAACCCTAACCCTAACCCTAACGCTAACGCTAACCCTAACCCTAACCCTAACGCTAACCCTAAACCTAACCCTAACCCTAACCCTAACCCTAACCCTAACCCTAAACATAACGCTAACGCTAACACTAACCCTAACGCCAATCCTACCCTAACCCTAACCCTAACGCTAAAGCTTACGCTAAACCTAACCCTAACCCTAACCCTAACCCTAACCCTAATGCTAACCCTAACCCTAACCCTAACCCTAACCCTAACGCTAACCCTAACAATAACCCCAACCCTAACATTAACACTAACCCTAAACCTAAAGCTAACCCTAACCCTAACCCTAACCCTAACGCTAACCCTAACCCTAACGCTAACCCTAACCCTAACCCTAACACTAACCCTAACCCTAACCCTAACGCTAACCCTAACCCTAACCCTAACCCTAACCCTAACCCTGACGCTAACCCTAACCCTAACCCTAACCCTAACGCTAACGCTAACCCTTATCCTAACGCTAAACCTAACCCTAACCCTAACCCTAAGGCTAACACTAACCCTAATCCTAACCCTAGCCCTACCCTAACCCTTAACCTAACGCTAACCCTAAACCTAACACTAACCCTAACGCTAACCCTAACCCTAACCCTAACCCTAACCTTAAACCTAACCCTAACCCTAACGGTAACCCTAACCCTAACCCTAACCCTAACCCTAACCCTAACCTTAACCCTAACGCTAATGCTAATGCTAAACCTAACCCAAACCCTAAACCTAACCCTAACCCTAACGCTAACCCTAACGCTAACCCTAACCCTGACCCTAACACTAACCCTAGCCCTAACCCAAAACTTAACCCTAACCCTAGCGCTAACCCTAACCCTAACCCTAACCCTAACCCTAAGACTAACACTAAACCTCACCCTAAACCTAACCCTAACCCTAACCCTAACCCTAACGCTAACCCTAACCCTAACCCAAACCCTAAACCTAAACCTATCCCTAACGCTAACCCTAACCCTAAACCTAATCCTAACCCTAACCCAAACCATAACCCTAAGCATAACCCTAACGCTAACCCTAACCCTAACCTAACCCTAACCCAAACCATAACCCTAAGCCTAACCCTAACGCTAACCCTAACCCTAACCCTAACCCTAACCCAACCCATAACCCTAACCCTAACGCTAACCCTAACCCTAACCCTAACGCTAATGCTAACCCTAACCCTAACACTAACCTTAACCCTAACCCTAACCCTAACCCTAACCCGAACGCTAACCCTAACCCTAACCCTAACCCTAACCCTAACCCTGACCCTAATCCTGACCCTAAACCTAACCCTAACCCTAACCCTAACCCTAAGGCTAACCCTAACCCTAACCCTAACCCTAACGCTAACGCTAACCCTAACCCTAACACTAACCCTAACCCTAACGCTAACCCTAACCCTAACCCTAACCCTAACCCTAAACCTAGCCCAAACCCTAACCCTAAACCTAACGATAACCCTAACCCTAACCCTAACCCTAACCTTAAACCTAACCCTTACCCTAACGCTAACCCTAACCCTAACCCTAACCCTAACCCTAACCATAACCCTAACCCTTACCCTAACCCTAACCCTAACCCTAACCCTAACGCTAACGCTAACCCTAACCCTAAACCTAACCCTAACCCTAACCCTAACCCTAACCCTAACCTTAATGCTAACGCTAACCCTAACCCTACCCCTAATGCTAACGCTAAACCTAACCCTAACGCTAACCCTAACCCTAACCCTAAACCTAACCCTAACCCTAACCCTAACCCTAAACCTAACCTTAACCCTAACCCTAACCCTAACCCCAACCCTAACCTTAACTCTAATCCTAACCCTAACCCTAACCCTAACCCTAACCCTAAGCCTTATCCTAACGCTAACCCTAACCCTATCCCTAAACCTAACCCTAACCCTAACCCTAACCCTAACGCTAATCCTAACCCTAACCCTAACCTTAACGCTAACGCGAATCCTAAACCTAACCCTAACCATAACCCTAACTCTAACCCTAACGCTAACGCTAACCCAACCCTAACCCTAACCCTAACTCTAACCCTAGCTCTAACACTAACCCTAACCATAAACCTAACGCTAAGGCTAACCATAACACTAACCCTAACGATAACCCTAACCCTAACCCTAACCCTAACCCTAACGCTAACGCTAAACCTAAACCTAACCCTAACCCTAACCCTTACACTAACCCTAACCCTAACCCTAACCCTTACCCTAACCCTATCGCTAACGCTAACCCTAACCCTAACCCTAACCCTAACCCTAACGCTAACGCTAACCCTAACCCTAACCCTAACCCTAAACCTAACGCTAACGCTAACCCTAACCCTAACCCTAACGCTAACCCTAACCCTAACCCTAACCCTAACGCTAACGCTAACCCTAATCTAACGCTAAACCTAACCCTAACCCTAACCCTAACCCTAACCCTAACCCTAACCCTAACCCTAACCCTAACCCTAACGCTAAACCTAACCCTAACCCTAACCCTAACCCTAAGCTAACCCTAACCCTAAAACTAACCCTAACCCTAACCCTAACCCTAACCTTAACCCTAACGCTTATGCTAATGCTAAACCTAACCCTAACCCTAAACCTAACCCTAACCCTAACGCTAACCCTAACGCTAACCCTAACCCTGACCCTAACACTAACCCTAGCCCTAACCCAAAACTTAACCCTAACCCTAGCGCTAACCCTAACCCTAACCCTAACCCTAAGACTAACACTAAACCTCACCCTAAGCCTAACCCTAACCCTAACCCTAACCCTAACGCTAACCCTAACCCTAACCCAAACCCTAAACCTAAACCTATCCCTAACGCTAACCCTAACCCTAAACCTAACCCTAACCCTAACCCAAACCATAACCCTAAGCATAACCCTAACGCTAACCCTAACCCTAACCCTAACCCTAACCTAACCCTAACCCAAACCATAACCCTAAGCCTAACCCTAACGCTAACCCTAACCCTAACCCTAACCCTAACCCAACCCATAACCCTAACCCTAACGCTAACCCTAACCCTAACCCTAACGCTAATGCTAACCCTAACCCTAACACTAACCTTAACCCTAACCCTAACCCTAACCCTAACCCGAACGCTAACCCTAACCCTAACCCTAACCCTAACCCTAACCCTGACCCTAATCCTGACCCTAAACCTAACCCTAACCCTAACCCTAACCCTAAGGCTAACCCTAACCCTAACCCTAACCCTAACGCTAACGCTAACCCTAACCCTAACACTAACCCTAACCCTAACGCTAACCCTAACCCTAACCCTAACCCTAACCCTAACCCTAACCCTAAACCTAGCCCAAACCCTAACCCTAAACCTAACGCTAACCCTCACCCTAACCCTAACCCAAACCATAACCCTAACCCTTACCCTAACGCTAACCCTAACCCTAACCCTAACCCTAACCCTAACCCTAACCCTAACCCTTACCCTAACCCTAACCCTAACCCTAACCCTAACGCTAACGCTAACCCTAACCCTAACCCTAACCCTAACCCTAACCCTAACCTTAATGCTAACGCTAACCCTAACCCTACCCCTAATGCTAACGCTAAACCTAACCCTAACGCTAACCCTAACCCTAACCCTAAACCTAACCCTAACCCTAACCCTAACCCCAAACCTAACCTTAACCCTAACCCTAACCCTAACCCCAACCCTAACCTTAACTCTAATCCTAACCCTAACCCTAAACCTAACCCTAACCCTAACCCTAACCCTAACGCTAATCCTAACCCTAACCCTAACCTTAACGCTAACGCGAATCCTAAACCTAACCCTAACCCTAACCCTAACCCTACCCCTAACCCTAACCATAACCCTAACTCTAACCCTAACGCTAACGCTAACCCAACCCTAACCCTAACCCTAACTCTAACCCTAGCTCTAACTCTAACCCTAACCATAAACCTAACGCTAAGGC
Organism: Tenrec ecaudatus; assembly: GCF_050624435.1. Lineage (NCBI taxonomy): Eukaryota > Metazoa > Chordata > Mammalia > Afrosoricida > Tenrecidae > Tenrec > Tenrec ecaudatus. The sequence continues at coordinate 524,025 of NW_027459489.1, forward strand.
TAACCATAACACTAACCCTAACGATAACCCTAACCCTAACCCTAACGCTAACGCTAAACCTAAACCTAACCCTAACCCTAACCCTTACACTAACCCTAACCCTAACCCTAACCCTTACCCTAACCCTAACGCTAACGCTAACCCTAACCCTAACCCTAACCCTAACCCTAACGCTAACGCTAACCCTAACCCTAACCATAACCCTAAACCTAACGCTAACGCTAACCCTAACCCTAACCCTAACCCTAACCCTAACCCTAACGCTAACGCTAACCCTAACCCTAACGCTAATCCTAACCCTAACCCTAACCCTAACCCTAAACCTAACCCTAAACCTAACCCTAACCCTAAGCCTAACCCTAACGCTAACGCTAAGCCTAACCCTAACCCTAACCCTAACACTAATCCTAACACTAACCCTAACCCTAACCCTAAACCTAACCCTAGCCCTAACCCTAACCTTAACCCTAACCCTAGTGCTAACCCTAACCCTAACCCTAACCCTAACCCTAACACTAACCCTAACCCTAACCCTAACCCTAACCCTAACCCTAACCCTAACCCTAACGCTAACGCTAACCCTAACCCTAACCCTAACCCTAACCCTAACCCTAACGCTAACGCTAACCCTAACCCTAACCCTAACGCTAACCCTAAACCTAACCCTAACCCTAACCCTAGCCTAAACCTAACGCTAACGCTAAACCTAACCCTAACGCCAATCCTAATCCTAACCCTAACCCTAACCCTAAACCTAACCCTAAACCTAACGCTAACCCTAAGCCTAACCCTAATGCTAACGCTAAGCCTAACCCTAACCCTAACCCTAACCCTAACACTAATCCTAACACTAACCCTAACCCTAACCCTAAACCTAACCCTAACACTAACCCTAACACTAACCCTAACCCTAACCTTAACCCTAACCCTAACCCTAACCCTAACCCGAACGCTAACCCTAACCCTAACCCTAACCCTAACGCTAACCCTAACCCTAACCCTGACGCTAACGCTAACCCTAACGCTAACCCTAACCCTAAACCTAACGCTAACCCAAAACCTAACAATAAACCTAACCCTAAACCTAACCCTAACCCTAACACTAACGCTAACGCTTACGCTAAACCTAACCCTAACCCTAACCCTAACCCTAATGCTAACCCTAACCCTAACCCTAACCCAACTCTAATGCTAACCCTAACAATAACCCCAACCCTAACATTAACACTAACCCTAACCCTAAAGCTAACCCTAACCCTAACCCTAACCCTAACGCTAACCCTAACCGTAACGCTAACCCTAACTCTAACCCTAACACTAACTCTAACCCTAACCCTAACGCTAACCCTAACTCTAACCCTAACCCTAACCCTAACGCTAACCCTAACCCTAACCCTAACCCTAACCCTAACGCTAACGCTAACCCTTATCCTAACGCTAAACATAACCCTAACCCTAACCCTAAGGCTAACCCTAACCCTAACCCTAACCCTAGCCCTAACCCTAACCCTTAACCTAACGCTAACCCTAAAACTAACCCTAAACCTAACGCTAAACCTAACCCTAACCCTAACCCTAAACCTAACCCTAACCCGAACGGTAACCCTAACCCTAACCCTAACCCTAACCCTAACCTTAACCCTAACTCTAATGCTAATGCTAAACCTAACCCTAACCCTAAACCTAACCCTAACCCTAACGCTAACCCTAACCCTGACCCTAACACTAACTCTAGCCCTAACCCAAAACTTAACCCTAACCCTAGCGCTAACCCTAACCCTAACCCTAACCCTAACACTAAGACTAACACTAACCCTAACCCTAAGCCTAACCCTAACCCTACCCCTAATCCAAACGCTAACCCTAACCCTAACCCTAACCCTAAACCTAAACCTATCCCTAACGCTAACCCTAACCCTAAACCTAACCCTAACCCTAACCCAAACCATAACCCTAAGCCTAACCCTAACGCTAACCCTAACCCTAACCCTAACCCTAACCCTAACCTAACCCTAACCCAAACCATAACCCTAAGCCTAACCCTAACGCTAACCCTAACCCTAACCCTAACCCTAACCCTAACCCAACCCATAACCCTAACCCTAACGCTAACCCTAACCCTAACCCTAACGCTAACCCTAACCCTAACCCTAACCCTAAGCCTAACCCTGACCCTAATCCTGACCCTAACCCTAACCCTAACGCTAACCATAAACCTAACCCTAACCCTAACCCTAACCCTAACCCTAAGGCTAACCCTAACCCTAACCCTAACCCTAACGCTAACGCTAACCCTAAACCTAACCCTAACCCTAACCCTAACGCTAACCCTAACCCTAACCCTAACCTTAAACCTAGCCCAAACCCTAACCCTAAACCTAACGCTAACCCTCACCCTAACCCTAACCCAAACCATAACCCTAACCCTTACCATAACGCTAACCCTAACCCTAACCCTAACCCTAACCCTAACCATAACCCTAACCCTAACCCTAACCCTAACCCTAACCCTAGCGCTAACGCTAACCCTAACCCTAACCCTAACCCTAACCCTAACCTTAATGCTAACGCTAACCCTAACCCTACACCTAATGCTAACGCTAACCCTAACCCTAACGCTAACCCTAACCCCAACCCTAAACCTAACCCTAACCCTAACCCTAACCCTAAACCTAACCTTAACCCTAACCTTAACCCTAACCCCAACCCTAACCTTAACTCTAATCCTAACCCTAACCCTAACCCTAACCCTAACCCTAACCCTTATCCTAACGCTAAACCTAACCCTATCCCTAAACCTAACCCTAACCCTAACCCTAACGCTAATCCTAACCCTAACCCTAACTTTAACGCTAACGCGAATCCTAAACCTAACCCTAACCCTAACCCTAACCCTACCACTAACCCTAACCATAACCCTAACCCTAACGCTAACGCTAACCCTAATCCTAACGCTAAACCTAACCCTAACCCTAACCCTAACCCTAACCCTAACCCTAACGCTAAACCTAACCCTAACCCTAACCCTAACCCTAACGCTAACGCTAACCCAACCCTAACCCTAACCCTAACTCTAAGCCTAGCTCTAACTCTAACCCTAACCATAAACCTAACGCTAAGGCAAACCATAACACTAATCCTAACGATATCCCTAACCCTATCCCTAGCCCTAACCCTAACCCTAACGCTAACGCTAAACCTAAACCTAACCCTAACCCTAACCCTTACACTAACCCTAACCCTAACCCTAACCCTTACCCTAACCCTAACGCTAACGCTAACCCTAATCCTAACCCTAACCCTAACCCTAACGCTAACGCTAACCCTAACCCTAACCCTAACCCTAAACCTAACGCTAACGCTAACCCTAACCCTAACCCTAACGCTAACCCTAACCCTAACCCTAACGCTAACGCTAACCCTAATCCTAACGCTAAACCTAACCCTAACCCTAACCCTAACCCTAACCCTAACCCTAACCCTAACCCTAACCCTAACCCTACCACTAACCCTAACCATAACCCTAACTCTAACCCTAACGCTAACGCTAACCCAACCCTAACCCTAACCCTAACTCTAACCCTAGCTCTAACTCTAACCCTAACCATAAAACTAACGCTAAGGCTAACCATAACACTAACCCTAACGCTAACCCTAACCCTAACCCTAACCCTAACGCTAACGCTAAACCTAAACCTAACCCTAACCCTAACCCTTACACTAAACCTAACCCTAACCCTTACCCTAACCCTAACGCTAACGCTAACCCTAACCCTAACCCTAACCCTAACGCTAACGCTAACCCTAACCCTAACCCTAAACCTAACGCTAACGCTAACCCTAACCCTAACCCTAACGCTAACCCTAACCCTAACCCTAACACTAACGCTAACCCTAATCCTAACGCTAAACCTAACCCTAACCCTAACACTAACCCTAACCCTAACCCTAACCCTAACCCTAACGCTAACCCTAACCCTAACCCTAACCCTCACCCTAACCCTACCCCTAACGCTAACCATAACGCTAACCCTAACCCTACCGCTAACGCTAACCCAACCCTAACCATAACCCTAACGCTAACCCTAGCTCTAACTCTAGCTCTAACCCTAAACCTAACGCTAACGCTAACCCTAACGCTAACCCTAACCCTAACCCTAACCCTAACGCTAACGCTAAACCTAAACCTAACCCTAACCCTAACGCTAACCCTAACCGTAACCCTAACCCTAACCCTAAACCTAACCTTAACCCTAACCCTAACCCTAACCCCAACCCTAACCTTAACTCTAATCCTAACCCTAACCCTAAACCTAACCCTAAACCTAAGCCTTATCCTAACGCTAACCCTAACCCTATCCCTAAACCTAACCCTAACCCTAACACTAACCCTAACGCTAATCCTAACCCTAACCCTAACCTTAACGCTAACGCGAATCCTAAACCTAACCCTAACCCTAACCCTAACCCTACCCCTAACCCTAACCATAACCCTAACTCTAACCCTAACGCTAACGCTAACCCAACCCTAACCCTAACCCTAACTCTAACCCTAGCTCTAACTCTAACCCTAACCATAAACCTAACGCTAAGGCTAACCATAACACTAACCCTAACGATAACCCTAACCCTAACCCTAACCCTAACCCTAACGCTAACGCTAAACCTAAACCTAACCCTAACCCTAACCCTTACACTAACCCTAACCCTAACCCTAACACTTACCCTAACCCTAAAGCTAACGCTAACCCTAACCCTAACCCTAACCCTAACCCTAACGCTAACGCTAACCCTAACCCTAACCCTAAACCTAAACCTAATGCTAACGCTAACCCTAACCCTAACCCTAACGCTAACCCTAACCCTAACCCTAACCCTAACGCTAACGCTAACCCTAATCCTAACGCTAAACCTAACCCTAACCCTAACCCTAACCCTAACCCTAACCCTAACGCTAAACCTAACCCTAACCCTAACCCTAACCCTAACGCTAACCCTAACCCTAACCCTAACCCTAACCCTAACCCTAATCCTAACCCTAACCCTAACCCAAACGCTAACGCTAACCCTGAACCTAAACCTAACGCTAACCCTAAACCTAACCCTAACCCTAACCCTAACCCTAACCCTAATGCTAACGCTAACCCTAACCCTAACGCTAATCCTAACCCTAACCCTAACACTAACCCTAAACCTAACCCTAAATCTAACCCTAACCCTAAGCCTAACCCTAACGCTAACGCTAAGCCTAACCCTAACCCTAACACTAACACTAATCCTAACACTAACCCTAACCCTAACCCTAAACCTAACCCTAGCCCTAACCCTAACCTTAACCCTAACCCTAGCGCTAACCCTAACCCTAACCCTAACCCTAACCCTAACCCTAACCCTAACCCTAACCCTAACCCTAACCCTAACCCTAACCCTAACGCTAACGCTAACCCTAACCCTAACCCTAACCCTAACCCTAACGCTAACGCTAACCCTAACCCTAACCCTAACGCTAACCCTAAACCTAACCCTAACCCTAACCCTAAGCCTAAACCTAACGCTAACGCTTAACCTAACCCTAACGCCAATCCTAACCCTAACCCTAACCCTAAACCTAACCCTAAACCTAACGCTAACCCTAAGCCTAACCCTAATGCTAACGCTAAGCCTAACCCTAACCCTAACCCTAACCCTAACACTAATCCTAACACTAACCCTAACCCTAACCCTAAACCTAACCCTAACACTAACCCTAACACTAACCCTAACCCTAACCCTAACTCTAACCCTAGCCCTAACCCTAACCTTAACCCTAATCCTAGCGCTAACCCTAACCCTAACCCTAACCCTAACGCTAACCCTAACCCTAACCCTGACGCTAACGCTAACCCTAACGCTAACCCTAACCCTAAACCTAACGCTAACCCAAAACCTAACACTAAACCTAACCCTAAACCTAACCCTAACCCTAACCCTAACGCT
>NW_027459489.1:535000-540000 GCF_050624435.1 Tenrec ecaudatus
CTAGCCCTAACCCTAACCCTAAACCTAACCCTAACCCTAACTCTAACCCTAACGCTAACCCTAACCCTGACCCTAACACTAACCCTAGCCCTAACCCAAAACTTAACCCTAACCCTAGCGCTAACCCTAACCCTAACCCTAACCCTAACCCTAACCCTAAGACTAACACTAACCCTAACCCTAAGCCTAACCCTAACCCTACCCCTAATCCAAACGCTAACCCTAACCCTAACCCTAACCCTAAAGCTAAACCTATCCCTAACGCTAACCCTAACCCTAAACCTAACCCTAACCCTAACCCAAACCATAACCCTAAGCCTAACCCTCACGCTAACCCTAACCCTAACCCTAACCCTAACCTAACCCTAACCCAAACCATAACCCTAAGCCTAACCCTAACGCTAACCCTAACCCTAAGCCTAACCCTAACCCTAACCCAACCCATAACCCTAACCCTAACGCTAACCCTAACCCTAAACCTAACGCTAACCTTAACCCTAACCCTAACCCTAAGCCTAACCCTGACCCTAATCCTGACCCTAACCCTAACCCTAACGCTAACCCTAAACCTAACCCTAACCCTAACCCTAACCCTAACCCTAAGGCTAACCCTAACCCTAACCCTAACCCTAACGCTAACGCTAACCCTAAACCTAACCCTAACCCTAACCCTAACGCTAACCCTAACCCTAACCCTAACCCTAAACCTAGCCCAAACCCTAACCCTAAACCTAACGCTAACCCTCACCCTAACCCTAACCCAAACCATAACCCTAACCCTTACCATAACGCTAACCCTAACCCTAACCCTAACCCTAACCCTAACCCTAACCCTAACCATAACCCTAACCCTAACCCTAACCCTAACCCTAACCCTACTGCTAACGCTAACCCTAACCCTAACCCTAACCCTAACCTTAATGCTAACGCTAACCCTAACCCTACACCTAATGCTAACGCTAACCCTAACCCTAACGCTAACCCTAACCCTAACCCTAAACCTAACCCTAACCCTAACCCTAACCCTAAACCTAACCTTAACCCTAACCTTAACCCTAACCCCAACCCTAACCTTAACTCTAATCCTAACCCTAACCCTAACCCTAACCCTAACCCTAACCCTAACCCTTATCCTAAAGCTAAGCCTAACCCTATCCCTAAACCTAACCCTAACCCTAACCCTAACCCTAACGCTAATCCTAACCCTAACCCTAACTTTAACGCTAACGCGAATCCTAAACCTAACCCTAACCCTAACCCTAACCCTACCACTAACCCTAACCATAACCCTAACTCTAACCCTAACGCTAACGCTAACCCAACCCTAACCCTAACCCTAACTCTAACCCTAGCTCTAACTCTAACCCTAACCATAAAACTAACGCTAAGGCTAACCATAACACTAACCCTAACGCTAACCCTAACACTAACCCTAACCCTAACGCTAACGCTAAACCTAAACCTAACCCTAACCCTTACACTAACCCTAACCCTAACCCTTACCCTAACCCTAACGCTAACGCTAACCCTAACCCTAACCCTAACCCTAACCCTAACGCTAACGCTAACCCTAACCCTAACCCTAACCCTAAACCTAACGCTAACGCTAACCCTAACCCTAACCCTAACGCTAACCCTAACCCTAACCCTAACGCTAACGCTAACCCTAATCCTAACGCTAAACCTAACCCTAACCCTAACACTAACCCTAACCCTAACCCTAACCCTAACCCTAACGCTAACCCTAACCCTAACCCTCACCCTAACCCTACCCCTAACGCTAACCATAACGCTAACCCTAACCCTACCGCTAACGCTAACCCAACCCTAACCCTAACCCTAACGCTAACCCTAGCTCTAACTCTAGCCCTAACCCTAAACCTAACGCTAACGCTAACCCTAACGCTAACCCTAACCCTAACCCTAACCCTAACGCTAACGCTAAACCTAAACCTAACCCTAACCCTAACGCTAACCCTAACCCTAACCCTAACCCTAAACCTAACGCTAACGCTAACCCTAACCCTAACCCTAACCCTTACACTAACCCTAACCCTAACCCTAACCCTAACCCTAACCCTAACCCTAACGCTAACCCTAACCCTAACCCTAACCCTAAACCTAACGCTAACGCTAACCCTAACCCTAACCCTAACCCTAACGCTAAACCTAACCCTAACCCTAACGCTAACGCTAACCCTAACCCTAACGCTAAACCTAACCCTAACCCTAAAACTAACCCTAACCCTAACGCTAACCCTAACCCTAACCCTAACCCTAACGCTAACCCTAACCCTAACCCTAATCCTAATCCTAACCCTAACCCTAACCCTAACGCTAACGCTAACCCTAACCCTAACCCTAACGCTAACCCTAAACCTAAACCTAACCCTAACCCTAACCCTAACCCTAAACCTAACGCTAACGCTAACCCTAACCCTAACGCCAATCCTAATCCTAACCCTAACCCTAACGCTAACGCTTACGCTAAACCTAACCCTAACCCTAACCCTAACCCTAACCCTAACCCTAATGCTAACCCTAACCCTAACCCTAACCCTAACCCTAACGCTAACCCTAACAATAACCCCAACCCTAACATTAACACTAACCCTAAACATAAAGCTAAGCCTAACCCTAACCCTAACCCTAACGCTAACCCTAACCGTAACCCTAACACTAACCCTAACCCTAACCCTAACGCTAACCCTAACCCTAACCCTAACCCTAACCCTAACGCTAACCCTAACCCTAACCCTAACCCTAACGCTAACGCTAACCCTTATCCTAACGCTAAACCTAACCCTAACCCTAACCCTAAGGCTAACCCTAACCCTAACCCTAACCCTAGCCCTAAACCTAACCCTTAACCTAACGCTAACCCTAAACCTAACCCTAACCCTAACGCTAACCCTAACCCTAACCCTAACCCTAACCCTAACCCTAAACCTAACCCTAACCCTAACGGTAACCCTAACCCTAACCCTAACCCTAACCCTAACCCTAACCTTAATGCTTACGCTAACCCTAACCCTACCCCTAATGCTAACGCTAACCCTAACCCTAACGCTAACCCTAACCCTAACCCTAAACCTAACCCTAACCCTAACCCTAAACCTAACCTTAACCCTAACCCTAACCCTAACCCCAGCCCTAACCTTAACTCTAATCCTAACCCTAACCCTAACCCTAACCCTAACCCTAACCCTTATCCTAACGCTAACCCTAACCCTATCCCTAAACCTAACCCTAACCCTAACCCTAACGCTAATCCTAAGCCTAACCCTAACCTTAACGCTAACGCGAATCCTAAACCTAACCCTAACCCTAACCCTAACCCTACCCCTAACCCTAACCATAACCCTAACTCTAACCCTAACGCTAACGCTAACCCAACCCTATCCCTAACCCTAACTCTAAGCATAGCTCTAACTCTAACCCTAACCATAAACCTAACGCTAAGGCAAACCATAACACTAATCCTAACGATAACCCTAACCCTATCCCTAACCCTAACCCTAACCCTAACGCTAACGCTAAACCTAAACCTAACCCTAACCCTAACCCTTACACTAACCCTAACCCTAACCCTAACCCTTACCCTAACCCTAACGCTAACGCTAACCCTAACCCTAACCCTAACCCTAACCATAACGCTAACGCTAACCCTAACCCTAACCCTAACCCTAAACCTAACGCTAACGCTAACCCTAACCCTAACCCTAACGCTAACCCTAACACTAACCCTAACGCTAACGCTAACCCTAATCCTAACGCTAAACCTAACCCTAACCCTAACCCTAACCCTAACCCTAACCCTAACCCTAACCCTAAAGCTAAACCTAACCCTAACCCTAACCCTAACCCTAACGCTAACCCTAACCCTAACCCTAAACCTAAACCTAACCCTAACCCTAACCCTAACCCTAAACCTAACCCTAGCCCTAACCCTAACCTTAACCCTAACCCTAGCGCTAACCCTAACCCTAACCTTAACCCTAACCCTAACACTAACCCTAACCCTAACCCTAACCCTAACACCAACCCTAACACTAACGCTAATCCTAACCCTAACCCTAACCTTAACGCTAACGCGAATCCTAAACCTAACCCTAACCCTAACCCTAACCCTACCCCTAACCCTAACCATAACCCTAACTCTAACCCTAACGCTAACGCTAACCCAACCCTAACCCTAACCCTAACTCTAAGCCTAGCTCTAACTCTAACCCTAACCATAAACCTAACGCTAAGGCAAACCATAACACTAATCCTAACGATAACCCTAACCCTATCCCTAACCCTAACCCTAACCCTAACGCTAACGCTAAACCTAAACCTAACCCTAACCCTAACCCTTACACTAACCCTAACCCTAACCCTAACCCTTACCCTAACCCTAACGCTAACCCTAACCCTAACCCTAACCCTAACCCTAACGCTAACCCTAACCCTAACCCTAACGCTAACTCTAACCCTAATCCTAACGCTAAACCTAACCCTAACCCTAACCCTAACCCTAACCCTAACCCTACCACTAACCCTAAACATAACCCTAACTCTAACCCTAACGCTAACGCTAACCCAACCCTAACCCTAACCCTAACTCTAACCCTAGCTCTAACTCTAACCCTAACCATAAAACTAACGCTAAGGCTAACCATAACACTAACCCTAACGCTAATCCTAACCCTAACCCTAACCCTAACGCTAACGCTAAACATAAACCTAACCCTAACCCTAACCCTTACACTAAACCTAACCCTAACCCTTACCCTAACCCTAACGCTAACGCTAACCCTAACCCTAACCCTAACCCTAACGCTAACGCTAACCCTAACCCTAACCCTAACCCTAAACCTAACGCTAACGCTAAACCTAACCCTAACCCTAACGCTAACCCTAACCCTAACCCTAACGCTAACGCTAACCCTAATCCTAACGCTAAACCTAACCCTAACCCTAACACTAACCCTAACCCTAACCCTAACCCTAACCCT
>NW_027459489.1:547500-550000 GCF_050624435.1 Tenrec ecaudatus
CCTAACCCTAACCCTAACGCTAACGCTAACCCTAACCCTAACCCTAACCCTAACCCTAACGCTAACGCTAACCCTAACCCTAACCCTAACGCTAACCCTAAACCTAACCCTAACCCTAACCCTAACCCTAAACCTAACGCTAACGCTAACCCTAACCCTAACGCCAATGCTAACCCTAACCCTAACCCTAACCCTAAACCTAACCCTAAACCTAACGCTAACCGTAAGCCTAACCCTAATGCTAACGCTAAGCCTAACCCTAACCCTAACCCTAACCCTAACACTAATCCTAACACTAACCCTAACCCTAACCCTAAACCTAACGCTAACACTAACCCTAACACTAACCCTAACCCTAACCCTAACTCTAACCCTAGCCCTAACCCTCACCTTAACCCTAATCCTAGCGCTAACCCTAACCCTAAACCTAACCCTAAGCCTAACCCTAACACTAACCCTAACCCTAACCCTAACCTTAACGCAACCCTAACACTAACCTTAACCCTAACGCTAACCCTAACCCTAACCCTGACGCTAACGCTAACCCTAACGCTAACCCTAACCCTAACCCTAACGCTAACCCAAAACCTAACACTAACCCTAACCCTAAACCTAACCCTAACCCTAACCCTAACGCTAACGCTTACGCTAAACCTAACCCTAACCCTAACCCTAACCCTAACCCTAATGCTAACCCTAACCCTAACCCTAACTCTAACGCTAACCCTAACAATAACCCCAACCCTAACATTAACACTAACCCTAACCCTAAAGCTAACCCTAACCCTAACCCTAACCCTAACGCTAACCCTAACCCTAACGCTAACCCTAACTCTAACCCTAACACTAACTCTAACCCTAACCCTAACGCTAACCCTAACTCTAACCCTAACCCTAACCCTAACGCTAACCCTAACCCTAACCCTAACCCTAAAGCTAACGCTAACCCTTATCCTAACGCTAAACCTAACCCTAACCCTAACCCTAAGGGTAACCCTAACCCTAACCCTAACCCTAGCCCTAACCCTAACCCTTAACCTAACGCTAACCCTAAACCTAACCCTAACCCTAACGCTAACCCTAACCCTAACCCTAACCCTAACCCTAACCCTAAACCTAACCCTAACCCTAACGGTAACCCTAACCCTAACCCTAACCCTAACCCTAACCTTAACCCTAACGCTAATGCTAATGCTAAACCTAACCCTAACCCTAAACCTAACCCTAAACCTAACGCTAAACCTAACGCTAACCCTAACCCTGACCCTAACACTAACCCTAGCCCTAACCCAAAACTTAACCCTAACCCTAGCGCTAACCCTAACCCTAACCCTAACCCTAACCCTAACCCTAACCCTAAGACTAACCCTAACCCTAACCCTAAGCCTAACCCTAACCCTAACACTAACCCTAACGCTAACCCTAACCCTAACCCTAACCCTAACCCTAAACCTAAACCTATCCCTAACGCTAACCCTAACCCTAAACCTAACCCTAACCCTAACCCAAACCATAACCCTAAGCCTAAACCTAACGCTAACCCTAACCCTAACCCTAACCCTAACCTAACCCTAACCCAAACCATAACCCTAAGCCTAACCCTAACGCTAACCCTAACCCTAACCCTAACCCTAACCCTAACCCTAACCCAACCCATAACCCTAACCCTAACGCTAACCCTAACCCTAAACCTAACGCTAACCCTAACCCTAACCCTAACCCTAAGCCTAACCCTGACCCTAATCCTGACCCTAACCCTAACCCTAACGCTAACCCTAAACCTAACCCTAACCCTAACCCTAACCCTAACCCTAACCCTAAGGCTAACCCTAACCCTAACCCTAACCCTAACCCTAACGCTAACGCTAACCCTAAACCTAACCCTAACCCTAACCCTAACGCTAACCCTAACCCTAACCCTAACCCTAAACCTAGCCCAAACCCTAACCCTAAACCTAACGCTAACCCTCACCCTAACCCTAACCCAAACCATAAACCTAACCCTTACCATAACGCTAACCCTAACCCTAACCCTAACCCTAACCCTAACCCTAACCCTAACCCTAACCATAACCCTAACCCTAACCCTAACCCTAACCCTAACCCTAACCCTAGCGCTAACGCTAACCCTAACCCTAACCCTAACCTTAATGCTAACGCTAACCCTAACCCTACACCTAATGCTAACGCTAACACTAACCCTAACACTAACCCTAACCCTAACCCTAAACCTAACCCTAACCCTAACCCTAACCCTAAACCTAACCTTAACCCTAACCCTAACCCTAACCCCAACCCTAACCTTAACTCTAATCCTAACCCTAACCCTAACCCTAACCCTTATCCTAACGCTAACCCTAACCCTATCCCTAAACCTAACCCTAACCCTAACCCTAACCCTAACGCTAATCCTAACCCTAACCCTAACTTTAACGCTAACGCGAATCCTAAACCTAACCCTAACCCTAACCCTAACCCTACCACTAACCCTAACCATAAC
>NW_027459489.1:602500-610000 GCF_050624435.1 Tenrec ecaudatus
CTAACCCTAAGACTAACCCTAACCCTAAACCTAAGCCTAACCCTAACCCTAACCCTAACCCTAACCCTAACCCTAAACCTAACCCTAACCCTAACCCTAACCCTAACGCTAACCCTAACCCTAACCCTAACCCTAACCCTAACCCTAAACCTCACCCAAAACATAACCCTAAGCCTAACCCTAACGCTAACCCTAACCCTAACCCTAACCTTAACTCTAATCCTAACACTAACCCTAACCCTAACCCTTACCCTAAAACTTATCCTAACGCTAACCCTAACCCTATCCCTAAACCTAACCCTAACCCTAACCCTAACCCTAACGCTAACCCTAACCCTAACCCTAACCTTAACGCTAACGCTAATCCTAAACCTACCCCTAACCCTAACCCTAACCCTACCCCTAACCCTAAACCTAACCTTAACCCTAACCCTAACGCTAACGCTAACCCACCCCTAACCCTAACCCTAACGCTAACCCTAGCTCTAACTCTAACCCTAACACTAAACCTAACGCTAACGCTAACCCTAACACTAACCCTAACGCTAACCCTAACCCTAACCCTAACGCTAACGCTAACCCTAACTCTAACACTAACCTTAACCCTAACCCTAACCCTAACCCTAACCGGAACGCTAACCCTAACCCTAAACCTAACCCTAACCCTAACCCTAAGCCTGACCCTAAACCTAACCCTAACCATAACCCTAACGCTAACCCTAACCCTAACCCTAACGCTAACGCTAACCCTAACCCTAACCCTAACCCTAACCCTAACCCTAACCCTAAACCTAGCCCAAACCCTGACCCTAAACCTAACGCTAACCCTCACCCTAACCCTAACCCAAACCATAACCCTAACCCTTACCCTAACGCTAACCCTAACCCTAACCCTAACCCTAACCCTAACCCTAACCATAACCCTAACCCTAACGCTAAACCTAACCCTAACCCTTAGCCTAACCCTAACCCTAACCCTAACCCTAACCCTAACGCTAACCCTAACCCTAACCCTAACCCTAAACCTAACCCTAACCCTAACACTAACCCTAACGCTAACCTTAACCCTAACCCTAACCCTAACCCTAACCCAAACCATAACCCTAAGCCTAACCCTAACGCTAAGCCTAACCCTAACCATAACGCTAACGCTAAACCTAAACCTAACCCTAACCCTAAACCTTACACTATCCCTAACCCTAACCCTAACCCTAACCCTTACCCTAACCCTAACGCTAACCCTAACCCTAAAGCTAACGCTAACGCTAACCCTAGCCCTAACCCTAACGCTAACCCTAACCCTAACACTAACGCTAACGCTACCCCTAATCCTAACTCTAAACCTAACCCTAACCCTAACACTAACCCTAACCCTAACCCTAACCCTAACCCTAACGCTAACCCTAACCCTAACCCTAACCCTAACGCTAACCATAACCCTAACCCTAACCCTAACCCTAATCCTAACCCTAACCCTAATCCTAACGCTAACGCTAACCCTAACCCTAACCCTAACGCTAACCCTAAACCTAACCCTAACCTTAACCCTAACCCTAACCCTAACCCTAACGCTAACCCTAACACTAACGCTAATCCTAACCCTAACCCTAACCCTAAACCTGACCCTAAACCTAACCCTAACCCTAAGCCTAACCCTAACGCTAACGCTAAGCCAAACCCTAATCTAACCCTAACCCTAACACTAATCCTAACACTAACCCTAACCCTAAACTTAAACCTTACCCTAGCCCTAACCCTAACCTTAACCCTAACCCTAGCGCTAACCCTAACCCTAAGCCTAACCCTAACCCTAACACTAACCCTAACCCTAACCCTCACCCTAACGCACCCTAACCCTAACCCTAACCGTAATGCTAACCCTAAAACTAACCCTAACCCTAACCGTAACACTAACCCTAACCCTAACGCTAACGCTAACCCTAACGCTAACCCTAACCCTAACCCTAACCCTAACCCTAACCCTAACGCAAACCCTAAACCTAACCCTAACCCTAATCCTAACCCTAACCCTCAAGTTAACCCTAAACCTAACGCAAACGCTCATCCTAACCCTAACCCTTACGCTAACCCTAACCCTAACCCAAACCCTAATCCTAACCCTAACACTAACCCTAACCCTAATCCTAACGCTAACGCTAACGCTAAACCTAACCCTAAACCTAACCCTAACCCTAACCCTAACGCTAACCCTAACGCTAACCCTAACCCTAAACCTAACCCTAGCCCTAACCCTACCCTTAACCCTAACCCTAGCGCTAACCCTAACCCTAACCCTAACCGTAACCCTAACCCTAAGACTAACCCTAACCCTAAAGCTAAGCCTAACCCTAACCCTAACCCTAACCCTAACCCTAACCCTAAACCTAACCCTAACCCTAACCCTAACCCTAACGCTAACCCTAACCCTAACCCTAACCCTAACCCTAACCCTAACCCTAACCCTCACCCAAAACATAACCCTAAGCCTAACCCTAACGCTAACCCTAACCCTAACCTTAACTCTAATCCTAACACTAACCCTAACCCTAACCCTTACCCTAAAACTTATCCTAACGCTAACCCTAACCCTATCCCTAAACCTAACCCTAACCCTAACCCTAACCCTAACGCTAACCCTAACCCTAACCCTAACCTTAACGCTAACGCTAATCCTAAACCTACCCCTAACCCTAACCCTAACCCTACCCCTAACCCTAAACCTAACCTTAACCCTAACCCTAACGCTAACGCTAACCCACCCCTAAACCTAACCCTAACGCTAAACCTAGCTCTATCTCTAACCCTAACCCTAAACCTAACGCTAACGCTAACCCTAACACTAACCCTAACGCTAACCCTAACCCTAACCCTAACGCTAACGCTAACCCTAACCCTAACACTAATCTTAACCCTAACCCTAACCCTAACCCTAACCGGAACGCTAACCCTAACCCTAACCCTAACCCTAACTCTGACCCTAAAACTAACCCTAACCATAACCCTAACGCTAACCCTAACCCTAACCCTAACTCTAACCCTAACGCTAACGCTAACCCTAACCCTAACCCTAACCCTAACCCTAACCCTAACGCTAACCCTAACCCTAACCCTAACCCTAACCCTAACCCTAAACCTAGCCCAAACCCTAACCCTAAACCTAACGCTAACCCTCACCCTAACCCTAACCCAAACCATAACCCTAACCCTTGCCCTAACGCTAACCCTAACCCTAACCCTAACCATAACCCTAACCCTAACGCTAAACCTAACCCTAACCCTAAACCTAACCCTAACCCTAACGCTAATGCTAACCCTATCCCTAACCCTAACCCTAACCTTAATGCTAACGCTAACCCTAACCCTACCCCTAATGCTAACGCTAACCCTAACCCTAACGCTAACCCTAACCCTAACCCTAAACCTAACCCTAACCCTAACCCTAAACCTAAACTTAACCCTAACCCTAACCCTAACCCCAACCCTAACCTTAACTCTAATCCTAACCCTAACCCTAACCCTAACCTTAACCCTTATCCTAACGCTAACCCTAACCTTATCCCTAAACCTAACCCTAACCCTAACCCTAACCCTAACCCTAACCCTAACCCTACCCCTAACCCTAACCATAACCCTAACTCTAACCCTAACGCTAACGCTAAACCAGCCCTAACCCTAACCCTAACGCTAAACCTAGCTCTAACTCTAACCCTAACCCTAACCCTAACGCTAACGCTAAACCTAAACCTAACCCTAACCCTAACCCTTACACTAACCCTAACCCTAACCCTAACCCTAACCCTTACCCTAACCCTAACACTAACGCTAACCCTAACCCAAACCCTAACCCTAACGCTAACGCTAACCCTAACCCTAACCCTAACCCTAATCCTAACGCTAAACCTAACCCTAACCCTAACACTAACCCTAACCCTAACCCTAACCCTAACCCTAACACTAACCCTTACCCTAACCCTAACCCGAACCCTAACGCTAACCCTAACCCTAACCCTAATCCTAACCCTAACCCTAACCCTAAGCCTAATGCTAACGCTAACCCTAACCCTAACGCTAACCCTAAACCTAACCCTAACCCTAACCCTAACCCTAACCCTAACGCTAATGCTAACCCTAACCCTACGGCTAATCCTAACCCTAACCCTAACCCTAAAGCTAAACCTAACCCTAAACCTAACCCTAACCCTAAGCCTATCCCTAACGCTAACGCTAAGCCTAACCCTAACCCTAACCCTAACACTAATCCTAACACTAACCCTAACCCTAACCCTAAACCTAACCCTAGCCCTAACCCTAACCTTAACCCTAACCCTAGCGCTAACCCTAACCCTAACCCTAACCCTAACACTAACCCTAACTCTAACCCTAACCCTAACGCAACCCTAACCCTAACCCTAACCCTAACCCTAACGCTAACCCTATCGCTAACCTTAACCCTACCCCTAACCCTAACCCTAACGCTAACGCTAACCCTAACGCTAACCCTAACCATAACCCTAACCCTAACCCTAACGCTAACCCTAACCCTAACCCTAACCCTAACCCTAACCCTAATCCTAACCCTAACCCTAACCCTAACCCTAATGCTAACGCTAACCCTAACCCTAACCCTAACGCTAACCCTAAACCTAACCCTAACCCTAACCCTAACCCTAACGCTAATGCTAACCCTAACCCTACCGCTAATCCTAACCCTAACCCTAACCCTAAAGCTAAACCTAACCCTAAACCTAACCCTAAGCCTATCCCTAACGCTAACGCTAAGCCTAACCCTAACCCTAACCCTAACACTAATCCTAACACTAACCCTAACCCAAACCCTAAACCTAACCCTAGCCCTAACCCTAACCTTAACCCTAACCCTAGCGCTAACCCTAACCCTAACCCTAACCCTAACACTAACCCTAACCCTAACCCTAACCCTAACGCAACCCTAACCCTAACCCTAACCCTAACGCTAACCCTATCGCTAACCTTAACCCTACCCCTAACCCTAACCCTAACGCTAACGCTAACCCTAACGCTAACCCTAACCCTAACCCTAACGCTAACCCTAAACCTAAACCTAACCCTAACCCTCAAGCTAACCCTAAACCTAAAGCAAACGCTCATCCTAACCCTAACCCTAACGCTAACCCTAACCCTAACCCAAACCCTAATCCTAACCCTAACCCTAACCCTAACCCTAACCCTAACGCTAACGCTAACGCTAAACCTAACCCTAACCCTAACGCTAACCCTAACCCTAACCCTAACTCTAACGCTAACCCTAACAATAACCCTAACCCTAACCTTAACACTAACCCCAACCCTAAAGATAACCCTAACCCTAACCCTAACGCTAACCCTAACCCTAACCCTAACCATAACCCTAACCCTAACGCTAACCCTAACCCTAACCCTAACCTTAACGTTAACGCTAACCCTTATCCTAACACTAAACCTAACCCTAACCCTAACCCTAAGGCTAACCCTCACCCTAACACTAACCCTAGCCCTAACCCTATCCCTTACCCTAACGCTAACCGTAACCCTAACCCTAACCCTAACGCCAACCCTAACCCTAACCCTAACCGTAATGCTAACCCTAACACTAACCCTAACCCTAACCGTAACACTAACCCTAACCCTAACGCTAACGCTAACCCTAACGCTAACCCTAACCCTAACCCTAACCCTAACGCAAACCCTAAACCTAACCCTAACCCTAATCCTAACCCTAACCCTCAAGCTAACCCTAAACCTAACGCAAACGCTCATCCTAACCCTAACCCTAACGCTAACCCTAACCCTAACCCAAACCCTAATCCTAACCCTAACCCTAACCCTAACCCTAATCCTAACGCTAACGCTAACGCTAAACCTAACCCTAAACCTAACCCTAACCCTAACCCTAACGCTAACCCTAACGCTAACCCTAACCCTAAACCTAACCCTAGCCCTAACCCTACCCTTAACCCTAACCCTAGCGCTAACCCTAACCCTAACCCTAACCCTAACCGTAACCCTAACCCTAAGACTAACCCTAACCCTAAAGCTAAGCCTAACCCTAACCCTAACCCTAACCCTAACCCTAACCCTAAACCTAACCCTAACCCTAACCCTAACCCTAACCCTAACGCTAACCCTAACCCTAACCCTAACCCTAACCCTAACCCTAACCCTCACCCAAAACATAACCCTAAGCCTAACCCTAACGCTAACCCTAACCCTAACCTTAACTCTAATCCTAACACTAACCCTAACCCTAACCCTTACCCTAAAACTTATCCTAACGCTAACCCTAACCCTATCCCTAAACCTAACCCTAACCCTAACCCTAACCCTAACGCTAACCCTAACCCTAACCCTAACCTTAACGCTAACGCTAATCCTAAACCTACCCCTACCCCTAACCCTAACCCTACCCCTAACCCTAAACCTAACCTTAACCCTAACCCTAACGCTAACGCTAACCCACCCCTAAACCTAACCCTAACGCTAACCCTAGCTCTAACTCTAACCCTAACCCTAAACCTAACGCTAACGCTAACCCTAACACTAACCCTAACGCTAACCCTAACCCTAACCCTAACGCTAACGCTAACCCTAACCCTAACACTAACCTTAACCCTAACCCTAACCCTAACCCTAACCGGAACGCTAACCCTAACCCTAACCCTAACCCTAACTCTGAACCTAAACCTAACCCTAACCATAACCCTAACGCTAACCCTAACCCTAACCCTAACCCTAACGCTAACGCTAACCCTAACCCTAACCCTAACCCTAACCCTAACCCTAACCCTAACGCTAACCCTAACCCTAACCCTAACCCTAACCCTAACCCTAAACCTAGCCCAAACCCTAACCCTAAACCTAACGCTAACCCTCACCCTAACCCTAACCCAAACCATAACCCTAACCCTTACCCTAACGCTATCCCTAACCCTAACCCTAACCATAACCCTAACCCTAACGCTAAACCTAACCCTAACCCTAAACCTAACCCTAACCCTAACGCTAATGCTAACCCTATCCCCAACCCTAACCCTAACCTTAATGCTAACGCTAACCCTAACCCTACCCCTAATGCTAACGCTAACCCTAACCCTAACGCTAACCCTAACCCTAACTCTAAACCTAACCCTAACCCTAACCCTAAACCTAAACTTAAACCTAACCCTAACCCTAACCCCAACCCTAACCTTAACTCTAATCCTAACCCTAACCCTAACCCTAACCTTAACCCTTATCCTAACGCTAACCCTAACCTTATCCCTAAACCTAACCCTAACCCTAACCCTAACCCTAACCCTAACCCTAACCCTAACCCTACCCCTAACCCTAACGATAACCCTAACTCTAACCCTAACGCTAACGCTAAACCAGCCCTAACCCTAACCCTAACGCTAAACCTAGCTCTAACTCTAACCCTAACCCTAACCCTAACGCTAACGCTAAACCTAAACCTAACCCTAACCCTAACCCTTACACTAACCCTAA
>NW_027459489.1:617500-620000 GCF_050624435.1 Tenrec ecaudatus
TACCCCTAACCCTAACCCTAACCCTACCCCTAACCCTAACCCTAACCTTAACCCTAACACTAACGCTAACGCTAACCCACCCCTAACCCTAACCCTAACGCTAACCCTAGCTCTAACTCTAACCTTAACCCTAAACCTAACGCTAACGCTAACCCTAACACTAACCCTAACGCTAACCCTAACCCTAACCCAAACCCTAACGCTAACGCTAAATCTAAACCTAACCCTAACCCTAACCCTTACACTAACACTAACCCTAACCCTAACCCTAACCCTAACGCTAACGCTAACCCTAACCCTAACGCTAATCCTACCCCTAACCCTAACCCTAATCCTAAACCTAAACCTAAACCTAACCCTAAACCTAAGCCTAACCCTAACGCTAACGCTAAGCCTAACCCTAACCCTAACTCTAACCCTAACACTAATCCTAACACTAACCCTAACCCTAACCCTAACCCTAACCCTAACCCTAAACTTAGCCCTAACCCTAGCGCTAACCTTAACCCTAACCCTAACCCTAACCCAAACACTAACCCTAACGCTAACCCTAACCCTAACGCAACCCTAACCCTAACCCTAACCCTAACGCTAACCCTAACGCTAAAGCTAACCCTAACCCTAACGCTAACGCTAACCCTAACGCTAACCCTAACCCTAACCCTAACACTAACCCTAAACCTAACCCTAAACCTAACGCAAACGCTCATCCTAACCCTAACCCTAACGCTAACCCTAACCCTAACCCTAACCCTAACGCTAACCCTAACAATAACCCTAACCCTAAACTTAACACTAACCCTAACCCTAAAGCTAACCCTAATCCTAACCCTAACCCTAACCCTAACACTAACCCTTACCCTAACCCTAACGCTAACCCTAACCCTAACCCTAACGCTAACCCTAACCCTAACCCTAACCCTAACCCTAACCCTAACCCTAACGCTAACCCTAACCCTAACCCTAACCCTAACGCTAACGCTAACCCTTATCCTAACGCTAAAGCTAACCCTAACCCTAACCCTAACCCTAAGGCTAACCCTAACCCTAAACCTCAACCTAACCCTAACCCTAACGGTTACCCTAACCCTAACCATAACCCTAACCCTAACCCTAACCCTAACCCTAACCTTAACCCTAACGCTAACGCTAACGCTAACCCTAACCCTAACCCTAACCCTAACCCTAACGCTAACCCTAACGCTAACCCTAACCCTAACCCTAACCCTAACCCTAACCCTAGCCCTAACCCTAAACTTAACCCTAACTCTAGCGCTAACCTTAACCCTAGCGCTAACCGTAACCCTAACCCTAAGACTAACCCTAACCCTAACCCTAAGCCTAACCCTAACCCTAACCCTAACCCTAAACCTTACCCTAAGGATAACCCTAACCCTAACCCTAACCCTAGCCCTAACTCTAACCCTTACCCTAACGCTAACCCTAAACCTAACCCTAACCCTAACACTAACCCTAAGCCTAACCCTAACCCTAACCCTAACCCTAAACCTAACCCTAACCCTAACCCTAACGCTAACCCTAACCCAAACCCTAACCCTAACCATAACCATAACCTTAACCCTAACGCTAACGCTAACGCTAAACCTAACCCTAACCCTAACCCTAATCCTAACCCTAACGCTAACCCTAACGCTAACCCTAGCCCTAACCCTAACCCTAACCCTAACCCTAACGCTAACCCTAACCCTAACCCTAACCCTAGCCCTAACCATAACCCTAACCCTAACCCTAGCGCTAACCCTAACCCTAACCCTAACCCTAACCCTAACACTAACCCTTACCCTAACCCTAACACTAACCCTAAGCCTAACCCTAACTCTAACCCTAACCCTAACCCTAACGCTAACCCTAACCCTAACCCTAACCCTAAACCTAACCCTATCCCTAACCCTAACCCTAACGCTAACCCTAACTCTAAACCTAACCCTAACCATAACCCAAACCATAACCCTAAGCCTAACCCTAACGCTAACCCTAACCCTAACCCTAACCCTAACCCTAACCCTAACCCTAACCCAAACCATAACCCTAAGCCTAACCCTAACGCTAACCCTAACCCTAACCCTACCCATAACCCTAACCCTAACGATAACCCTAACCCTAACCCTAACGCTAACACTAACCCTAACCCTAACACTAACGCTAACCCTAACCCTAACCCTAACCCTAACCATAACCTTAACCCTAACGCTAACGCTAACGCTAACGCTAAACCTAACCCTAACCCTAACCCTAACCCTAACGCTAACGCTAACCCTTATCCTAACGCTATCCCTAACCCTAACCCTAACCCTAACCCTAACCCTAACCCTAAGGCTAACCCTAACCCTAACCCTAACGCTAACCCTAACCCTAACCCTAACCCTAACCCTAACCCAAACCATAATCCTAAGCCTAACCCTAACGCTAACCCTAACCATAACCCTAACCCTAACCCTAACCCTAACTCTAACCCTACCCATAACCCTAACCCTATCGC
>NW_027459489.1:627500-640000 GCF_050624435.1 Tenrec ecaudatus
CCCTAACCCTAACCCTAACCCTAACCCTTACCCTAACCCTAACGCTAACTCTAACCCTAACCCTAACGCTAACCCTAACCTAACCCTAACCCGAACCCTAACCCTAACGCTAACCCTAACCCTAACCCTAACGCTACCGCTAACCCTTATCCTAAAGCTAAACCTAACCCTAACCCTAACCCTAACCCTAAGGCTAACCCTAACCCTAACCCTAACCCTAGCCCTAACCCAGCCCTTACCCTAACGCTAACCCTAACCCTAACCCTAACCCTAACCCTAACACTAACCCTAACCCTAAACCTAACCCTAACCCTACGGTAACCCTAACCCTAACCCTAACCCTAACCCTAAACCTAACCTTAACCCTAACGCTAACGCTAACGCTAAACTTAACCCTAACCCTAACCCTAACGCTAACCCTAACGCTAACCCTAACCCTAACCCTAACCCTAACTTAACTTAACCCTAACCCTTGCGCTAACCCTAACCCTAACCCTAACCGTAACCCTAAACCTAAGACTAACCCTAACCCTAACCCTACCCCTAAGCCTAACCCTAACGCTAACCCTAACCCTAACCCAACCCCTAAACCTAACCCTAACCCTAACCCTAACCCTAACCCTAACCCTAACCCAAACCATAACCCTAAGCCTAAACCTAACGCTAACCCTAACCCTAACCCTAACCCTACCCATAACCCTAACCCTAACGCTAACCCTAACCCTAACCCTAACGCTAACGCTAACCCTAAACCTAACGCTAACCCTAACCCTAACCCTAACCCTAAACTAACGCTAACCCTAACCCTAACCGTAACGCTAACGCTAACCCTAACCCTAACGCTAACCCTAACCCTAACCCTAACCATAACCCTAACCCTAACCTTAACCCTAACCCTAACCCTAACACTAACCCTAAACCTAGGCCTAACCCTGACCCTAACTCTCACCCTAACGCTAACCCTAACCCTAAACCTAACCCTAACCCTAACCCTAACCCTAACCCTAACCCTAACGCTAACGCTAACCCTAATCCTAACCCTAACGCTAACGCTAACCCTAACCCTAACGCTAACCCTAACCCTAACTGTAACCCTAACCCTAACACTAACCCTAACCCTAAGCCTAATCCTAACCCTAACCCTAACGCTAACCCTAACCCTAACCCTAACCCTAAACCTAACCCTAACACTAACCCTTACCCTAAACCTAACCCTATCCATAAACCTAACGCTAAGGCTAACCCTAACCCTAACGCTAACCCTAACTCTCACCCTAACCCTAACCCTAAACCTAATGCTAACGCTAACCCTAACCCTAACCCTAACCCTAACCCTAACCCTAACGCTAACCCTAACCCTAACCCTAACCGTAACCCTAAACCTAGCCATAACCCTAACCCTAACCCTAACGCTAACCCTAACCCTAACCCTAAACCTAACCCTAACCCAAACCATAACCCTAACCCTAACCCTAACCCTAACCCTAACGCTAAACCTAACCCTAACCCTAACCCTAACCCTAACCCTAACGCTAACCCTAACCCTAACCCTAACCCTAACGCTAACCCTAACCCTAACCCTAACCCTAAACCTAACGCTAACCCTAACCCTAAACCTAACCCTAACCCTAACGCTAACGCTAACCCTTATCCTAACGCTAAACCAAACCTAACCATAACCCTAATCCTAACCCTAACCCTAACCCTAAGGCTAACCCTAACCCTAACCCTAACCCTAGCCCTAACCCTAACACTTACCCTAACGCTAACCCTAACCCTAACCCTACCTCTAACCCTAACCCTAAGCCTAACCATAACCCTAACCCTAACCCTAACACTAACGCTAACCCTAACCCTAACCCTTACCCTAACCGTAACCATAACCTTAAACCTAACGCTAACGCTAACGCTAAACCTAACCCTAACTCTAACCCTAACCCTAATCCTAACCCTAACGCTAACCCTAACGCTAACCCTAACCTTAACCCTAACCCTAAAACTAACGCTAAACCTAACCCTAACCCTAACCCTAACCCTAGCCCTAACCCTAACCCTAACCCTAACCCTAGCGCTAACCCTAACCCTAACACTACCCCTAACCCTAACCCTAACCCTAAGCCTAACCCTAACCCTAACCCTAACCCTAACCCTAACGCTAACCCTAACCCTAAACCTAACCCTAAACCTAACCCCAACCCTAACCCTAACCCTAACGCTAACCCTAACCCTAAGCCTAACCCTAGCGCTAACCCTAACCCTAACCCTAACCCTAACCCTAACACTAACCCTAACCCTAACCCTAACCCTAACCCTAAGCCTACCCTAACCCTAACCCTAACCCTAACCCTAACGCTAACCCTAACCCTAACGCTAACCCTAAACCTAACGCAAACGCTCACCCTAACCCTAACCCTAACGCTAACCCTAATTCTAACCCAAACCCTAATCCTAACCCTAACCCTAACCCTAACCCTAACCCTAACGCTAACGCTAACGCTAACGCTAACGCTAACGCTAACCCTAACCCTAACCCTAACCCTAACCCGAACCCTAACGCTAACCCTAACAATAACCCTAACCCTAACCTTAACACTAACCATAACCCTAAAGCTAACCCTAACCCTAACCCTAACCCATACCCTAACCCTAACGCTAACCCTAACCCTAACCCTAACGCTAACCCTAACCCTAACCCTAACCCGAACCCTAACCCTAACGCTAACCCTAACCCTAACCCTAACCCTAAAGCTACCGCTAACCCTTATCCTAACGCTAAACCTAACCCTAACCCTAACCCTAACCCTAAGGCTAACCCTAACCCTAACCCTAACCCTAGCCCTAACCCTAAACCTTACCCTAACGCTAACCCTAACCCTAACCCTAAACCTAACCCTAACCTTAACCCTAACGCTAACGCTAACGCTAAACCTAACCCTAACCCTAACACTAACCCTAACCCTAAACCTAACCCTAACCCTACGGTAACCCTAACCCTAACCCTAACCCTAACCCTAACCCTAACCCTAACCCTAACCTTAACCCTAACGCTAACGCTAACGCTAAACCTAACCCTAACCCAACCCCTAAACCTAACACTAACCCTAACCCTAACGCTAAACCTAACCCTAACCCTAACCCTAACCCTACCCCTAAGCCTAACCCTAACCCTAACCCTAACCCTAACGCTAACCCTAACCCTAACCCAACCCCTAAACCTAACCCTAACCCTAATCCTAACGCTAAACCTAACCCTAACCCTAACCCTAACCCTAACCCAAACCATAACCCTAGCCTAACCCTAATGCTAACCCTAACCCTAACCCTAACCCTAACCCTAACCCAAACCATAACCCTAAGCCTAACCCTAACGCTAACCCTAACCCTAACCCTAACCCTACCCATAACCCTAACCCTAACGCTAACCCTAACCCTAACCCTAACGCTAACGCTAATCCTAAACATAACGCTAACCCTAACCCTAACCCTAACCCTAAACTAACGCTAACCCTAACCCTAACCGTAACGCTAACGCTAACCCTAACCCTAACGCTAACCCTAACCCTAACCCTAACCATAACCCTAACCCTAACCCTAACGCTAACCCTAACACTAACCCTAAAGCTAAGCCTAACCCTGACCCTAACTCTCACCCTAACGCTAACCCTAACCCTAAACCTAACCCTAACCCTAACCCTAACCCTAACCCTAACCCTAACCCTAACGCTAACGCTAACCCTAATCCTAACCCTAACGCTAACGCTAACCCTAACCCTAACGCTAACCCTAACCCTAACTGTAACCCGAACCCTAACACTAACCCTAACCCTAAGCCTAACCCTAACCCTAACCCTAACGCTAACCCTAACCCTAACCCTAACCCTAAACCTAACCCTAACACTAACCCTTACCCTAAACCTAACCCTATCCATAAACCTAACGCTAACGCTAACCCTAACCCTAACGCTAACCCTAACTCTCACCCTAACCCTAACCCTAAACCTAATGCTAACGCTAACCCTAACCCTAACCCTAACCCTAACCCTAACCCTAACGCTAACCCTAACCCTAACCGTAACCCTAAACCTAGCCATAACCCTAACCCTAACCCTAACGCTAACCCTAACCCTAACCCTAAACCTAACCCTAACCCAAACCATAACCCTAACCCTAACCCTCACCCTAACCCTAACCCTAACCCTAACGCTAAACCTAACCCTAACCCTAACCCTAAACCTAACCCTAACCATAACCCTAACCCTAACGCTAACGCTAACCCTAACCCTAACCCTAAACCTAACGCTAACCCTAAACCTAACCCTAACCCTAACCCTAACGCTAACCCTAACCCTAACCCTAACGCTAACCCTAACCCTAACCCTAACCCTAAACCTAACGCTAACCCTAACCCTAACCCGAACCCGAACCCTAACCCTAACGCTAACCCTAACCCTAACCCGAACCCTAACGCTACCGCTAACCCTTATCCTAACGCTAAACCTAACCCTAACCCTAACCCTAACCCTAAGGCTAACCCTAACCCTAACCCTAACCCTAGCCCTAACCCTAACCCTTACCCTAACGCTAACCCTAACCCTAACCCTAACCCTAACCCTAACCCTAACACTAACCCTAACCGTAAACCTAACCCTAACCCTACGGTAACCCTAACCCTAACCCTAACCCTAACCCTAACCCTAACCCTAACCTTAACCCTAACCCTAACGCTAACGCTAAACCTAACCCTAACTCTAACCCTAACCCTAACGCTAACCCTAACGCTAACCCTAACCCTAACCCTAACCCTAACCCTAACTTAACTTAACCCTAACCCTCGCGCTAACCCTAACCCTAACCCTAACCGTAACCCTAAACCTAAGACTAACCCTAACCCTAACCCTAAGCCTAACCCTAACCCTAACCCTAACCCTAACGCTAACCCTAACCCTAACCCAA
Source organism: Tenrec ecaudatus (assembly GCF_050624435.1). Lineage (NCBI taxonomy): Eukaryota > Metazoa > Chordata > Mammalia > Afrosoricida > Tenrecidae > Tenrec > Tenrec ecaudatus. The sequence goes on from NW_027459489.1 coordinate 632,454, forward strand.
CCCCTAAACCTAACCCTAACCCTAACCCTAACGCTAAACCTAACCCTAACCCTAACCCTAACCCTAAACGAAACCATAACCCTAGCCTAACCCTAATGCTAACCCTAACCCTAACCCTAACCCTAACCCTAACCCAAACCATAACCCTAAGCCTAACCCTAACGCTAACCCTAACCCTAACCCTAACGCTAACGCTAACCCTAACCTAACGCTAACCCTAACCCTAACCCTAACCCTAACCCTAAACTAACGCTAACCCTAACCCTAACCGTAACGCTAACGCTAACCCTAACCCTAACGCTAACCCTAACCATAACCCTAACCATAAACCTAACCCTAACCCTAACCCTAACCCTAACCCTAACACTAACCCTAAATCTAAGCCTAACACTGACCCTAACTCTCACACTAACGCTAACCCTAACCCTAACCCTAACCCTAACCCTAACCCTAACCCTAACCCTAACGCTAACGCTAACCCTAACCCTAACCCTAACGCTAACGCTCACCCTAACCCTAACGCTAACCCTAACCCTTACTGTAACCCTAACCCTAACACTAACCCTAACCCTAAGCCTAACCCTAACCCTAACCCTAACGCTAACCCTAACCCTAACCCTAACCCTAAACCTAACCCTAACACTAACCCTTACCCTAAACCTAACCCTATCCATAAACCTAACGCTAATGCTAACCCTAACCCTAAGGCTAACCCTAACTCTCACCCTAACCCTAACCCTAAACCTAATGCTAACGCTAACCCTAACACTAACCCTAACCCTAACGCTAACGCTACCCCTAACCCTAAACCTAACGCTAACCCTAACCCTAACCCTAAACATAACACTCACCCTAACGCTAACCCTAACCCTAACCCTAACGCTAACGCTAACCCTAACCCTAACCCTAACCCTAACCCTAACCCTAACCCTAACCCTAACCCTAACGCTAACCCTAACCCTAACCCTAACCGTAACCCTAAACCTAGCCATAACCCTAACCCTAACCCTAACGCTAACCCTAACCCTAACCCTAAACCTAACCCTAACCCAAACCATAACCCTAACCCTAACCCTAACCCTAACCCTAACCCTAACCCTAACCCTAACGCTAAACCTAACCCTAACCCTAACCCTAAACCTAACCCTAACCATAACCCTAACCCTAACGCTAACGCTAACCCTAACCCTAACCCTAAACCTAACGCTAACCCTAACCCTAACCCTAACCCTAACCCTAACGCTAACCCTAACCCTAACCCTAACGCTAACCCTAACCCTAACCCTAAACCTAACGCTAACCCTAACCCTAACCCTAACCCTAACGCTAACGCTAACGCTAACCCTTATCCTAACGCTAAACCAAACCCTAACCATAACCCTAATCCTAACCCTAACCCTAACCCTAAGGCTAACCCTAACCCTAACCCTAACCCTAGCCCTAACCCTAACCCTTACCCTAACGCTAACCCTAACCCTAACCCTAACCCTAACCCTAACCCTAAGCCTAACCATAACCCTAACCCTAACCCTAACCCTAACCCTAACACTAATGCTAACCCTAACCCTAACCGTTACCCTAACCGTAACCATAACCTTAAACCTAACGCTAACGCTAACGCTAACAATAACGCTAACCCTAACCCTAACCCTAACCCTAACCCGAACCCTAACGCTAACCCTAACAATAACCCTAACCCTAACCTTAACACTAACCCTAACCCTAAAGCTTACCCTAACCCTAACCCTAACGCTAACGCTAACCCTAACCCTAACGCTAACCCTAACCCTAACCCTAACGCTAAACCTAACCCTAACCCTAACACGGACGCTAACCCTAAGCCTAACCCTAACCCTAACCCTAACCATGACCCTAATCCTGACCCTAACCCTAACCCTAACGCTAACCCTAAACCTAACCCTAACCCTAACCCTAACCCGAACCCTAACGCTAACCCTAACAATAACCCTAAACCTAACCCTAACACTAACCCTTACCCTAACCCTAACCCTATCCATAACCCTAACGCTAACGCTAACCCTAACGCTAACGCTAACCCTAACCCTAACGCTAACCCTAACTCTCACCCTAACCCTAACCCTAAACCTAACGCTAACGCTAACCCTAACACTAACCCTATCTCTAACGCTACCCCTAACCCTAAACCTAACGCTAACCCTAACCCTTACCCTAACCCTAACCCTAACCCTAACCCTAACGCTAACCCTAACCCTAACCCTAACCCTAACCCTAACGCTAACGCTAACCCTAACCCTAACGCTAAGCCTAACCCTAACCCTAAACCTAGCCATAACCCTAACCCTAACCCTAACGCTAACCCTAACCCTAACCCTAACCATAACCCTAACCCTAACGCTAACCCTAACCCTAACCCTAACCCTAACGCTAACGCTAACCCTAACCCTAACCCTAACCCTAACCCTAAACCTAACGCTAACCCTAACGCTAACGCTAACCCTAACCCTAACTATAACCCTAACCCTAACGCTAACCCTAACACTAACCCTAACTCTAACCCTAACCCAGACCATAACCCTAACCCGAACCCTAACCCTAACGCTAACCCTAACCTTAACCCTAACCCTAACGCTAACGCTAACACTAACCCTAACCCTAACGCGAACCCTAACACTAACCCTAACCCTAACCCTAACCCGAACGCTAACCCTAACCCTAACCCTAACCCTAACCCTGACGCTAACCCTAACCCTAACGCTAACCCTTACCCTAACACTAACCCTAACCCTAACCCTAACCCTAACACTAACGCTAACCCTATCCCTAACCCTAACGCTAACACTAACCCTAACCCTAACGCTAACCCTAACCCTAACCCTAACCCTAACACTAACCCTAACCCTAACCCTAACCCTAAACCTAACCCTAACCCTAACCCTTACCCTAACCCTAACCCTACCCATAACCCTAAAGCTAACGCTAACGCTAACCCTAACGCTAACCCTAATCCTCACCCTAACCCTAACCCTAAACCTAACGCTAACGCTAACCCTAACACTAACCCTAACGCTAACGCTAACCCTAACCCTAAACCTAACGCTAACCCTAAACCTAACCCTAACCCTAACCCTAACGCTAACACTAACCCTAACGCTAACACTAACCCTAACCCTAACCCTAACCCTAACCCTAACCCTAACGCTAACCCTAACCCTAACACTAACCCTAACCCTAAACCTAGCCCTAACCCTAACCCTAACGCTAACCCTAACACTAAACCTAACCCTAACCCTAACACTAACCCAAACCATAACCCTAACCCTAACCCTAACGCTAACCCTAAGTCTAACGCTAACCCTTACCCTAACACTAACCCTAACCATAACCCTAAACCAAACCCTAACCCTAACCCTTACCCTAACCCTAACCCTACCCATAACCCTAATGCTAACGCTAACCCTAACCCTACCGCTAACCCTAATCCTCACCCTAAACCTAACCCTAAACCTAACGCTAACGCTAACCATAACCCTAACCCTAACGCTAACCCTAAACCTAACGCTAACCCTAACCCTAACCCTAACCCTTAACCTAACCCTAACACTAACCCTAACACTAACCCTAACGCTAACGCTAACCCTAACCCTAAACCTAACGCTAACCCTAACCCTAACCCTAACGCTAACCCTAACCCTAACCCTAACCCTAACGCTAACGCTAACCCTAACCCTAACCCTAACCCTAACCCTAACGCTAACCCTAACCCTAACCCTAAACCTAGCCATAACCCTAACCCTAACCCTAACGCTAACCCTAACCCTAACCCTAACCCTAACCATAACCCTAACCCTAACGCTAACCCTAACCCTAACCCTAACCCTAACGCTAACGCTAACCCTAACCCTAACCCTAACCCTAACCCTAAACCTAACGCTAACCCTAACGCTAACGCTAACCCTAACCCTAACCATAACCCTAACCCTAACGCTAACCCTAACCCTAACCCTAACTCTAACCCTAACCCAGACCATAACCCTAACCCGAACCCTAACCCTAACGCTAACCCTAACCTTAACCCTAACCCTAACGCTAACGCTAACACTAACCCTAACCCTAACGCGAAACCCTAAAACTAACCCTAACCCTAACCCTAACCCTAACCCTAACCCGAACGCTAACCCTAACCCTAACCCTAACCCTGACGCTAACCCTAACCCTAACGCTAACCCTTACCCTAACACTAACCCTAACCCTAACCCTAAGCTAACGCTAACCCTATCCCTAACCCTAACGCTAACACTAACCCTAACCCTAACGCTAACCCTAACCCTAACCCTAACCCTAACCCTAACCCTAACACTAACCCTAACCCTAACCCTAACCCTAAACCTAACCCTAACCCTAACCCTTACCCTAACCCTAACCCTACCCATAACCCTAAAGCTAACGCTAACGCTAACCCTAACGCTAACCCTAATCCTCACCCTAACCCTAACCCTAAACCTAACGCTAACGCTAACCCTAACACTAACCCTAACGCTAACGCTAACGCTAACCCTAAACCTAACGCTTACCCTAACCGTAACCCTAACCCTAACCCTAACCCTTACCCTAACCCTAACATTAACCCTAACACTACCCCTAACGCTAACGCTAACCCTAACCCTAAACCTAACGCTAACGCTAAACCTAACCCTAACCCTAACCCTAACGCTAACACTAACCCTAACGCTAACACTAACCCTAACACTAACCCTAACCCTAAACCTAGCCCTAACCCTAACCCTAACGCTAACCCTAACATTAACCCTAACCCTAACACTAACACTAACCCAAACCATAACCCTAACCCTAACCCTAACGCTAACCCTAAGTCTTACGCTAACCCTTACCCTAACACTAACACTAACCATAACCCTAAACCAAACCCTAACCCTAACCCTTACCCTAACCCTAACCCTACCCATAACCCTAATGCTAACGCTAACCCTAACCCTACCGCTAACCCTAATCCTCACCCTAAACCTAACCCTAAACCTAACGCTAACGCTAACCCTAACCCTAACCCTAACGCTAACCCTAAACCTAAAGCTAACCCTAACCCTAACCATAACCCTTAACCTAACCCTAACACTAACCCTAACACTAACCCTAACGCTAACGCTAACCCTAACCCTAAACCTAACGCTAACCCTAACCGTAACCCTAACGCTAACCCTAACCCTAACCCTAACGCTAACGCTAACCCTAACCGTAACCCTAAACCTAACCCAACCCTAACGCTAACCCTAACCCTAACCCTAAACCTAGCCCTAACCCTAACCCTAACCCTAAGGCTAACCCTAACACTAACCCTAACCCTAACCCTAACCCAAACCATAAACCTAAACCTAACCCTAACGCTAAACCTAACCCTAACCCTAACCCTAACCCTAAACATAACCCTAACCCTAACTCTAACCCTAACCCTAAACCTAACGCTAACCCTAACGCTAACGCTAACCCTAACCCTAACCCTAACCCTAACCCTAACGCTAACGCTAACCCTAACCGTAACCCTAACCCTAACCCAACCCTAACGCTAACCCTAACCCTAACCCTAAACCTAGCCATAACCCTAACCCTAACCCTAACGCTAACCCTAACCCTAACCCTAACCATAACCCTAACCCTAACGCTAACCCTAACCCTAACCCTAACCCTAACGCTAACGCTAACCCTAACCCTAACCCTAACCCTAACCCTAACCCTAAACCTAACGCTAACCCTAACGCTAACGCTAACCCTAACCCTAACCATAACCCTAACCCTAACGCTAACCCTAACACTAACCCTAACTCTAACCCTAACCCAGACCATAACCCTAACCCGAACCCTAACCCTAACGCTAACCCTAACCTTAACCCTAACCCTAACGCTAACGCTAACACTAACCCTAACCCTAACGCGAACCCTAACACTAACCCTAACCCTAACCCTAACCCGAACGCTAACCCTAACCCTAACCCTAACCCTGACGCTAACCCTAACCCTAACGCTAACCCTTACCCTAACACTAACCCTAACCCTAACCCTAACCCTAACACTAACGCTAACCCTATCCCTAACCCTAACGCTAACACTAACCCTAACCCTAACGCTAACCCTAACCCTAACCCTAACCCTAACACTAACCCTAACCCTAACCCTAACCCTAAACCTAACCCTAAACCTAACCCTTACCCTAACCCTAACCCTACCCATAACCCTAAAGCTAACGCTAACGCTAACCCTAACGCTAACCCTAATCCTCACCCTAACCCTAACCCTAAACCTAACGTTAACGCTAACCCTAACACTAACCCTAACGCTAACGCTAACGCTAACCCTAAACCTAACGCTTACCCTAACCGTAACCGTAACCCTAACCCTAACCCTTACCTTAACCCTAACATTAACCCTAACACTAACCCTAACGCTAACGCTAACCCTAACCCTAAACCTAACGCTAACCCTAAACCTAACCCTAACCCTAACCCTAACGCTAACACTAACCCTAACGCTAACACTAACCCTAACCCTAACCCTAACCCTAACCCTAACGCTAACCCTAACCCTAACACTAACCCTAACCCTAAACCTAGCCCTAACCCTAACCCTAACGCTAACCCTAACACTAAACCTAACCCTAACCCTAACACTAACCCAAACCATAACCCTAACCCTAACCCTAACGCTAACCCTAAGTCTAACGCTAACCCTTACCCTAACACTAACCCTAACCATAACCCTAAACCAAACCCTAACCCTAACCCTTACCCTAACCCTAACCCTACCCATAACCCTAATGCTAACGCTAACCCTAACCCTACCGCTAACCCTAATCCTCACCCTAAACCTAACCCTAAACCTAACGCTAACGCTAACCATAACCCTAACCCTAACGCTAACCCTAACCCTAACCCTAACCCTTAACCTAACCCTAACACTAACCCTAACACTAACCCTAACGCTAACGCTAACCCTAACCCTAAACCTAACGCTAACCCTAACCCTAACCCTAACGCTAACCCTAACCCTAACCCTAACCCTAACGCTAACGCTAACCCTAACCCTAACCCTAACCCTAACCCTAACGCTAACCCTAACCCTAACCCTAAACCTAGCCATAACCCTAACCCTAACCCTAACGCTAACCCTAACCCTAACCCTAACCATAACCCTAACCCTAACGCTAACCCTAACCCTAACCCTAACCCTAACGCTAACGCTAACCCTAACCCTAACCCTAACCCTAACCCTAAACCTAACGCTAACCCTAACGCTAACGCTAACCCTAACCCTAACCATAACCCTAACCCTAACGCTAACCCTAACCCTAACCCTAACTCTAACCCTAACCCAGACCATAACCCTAACCCGAACCCTAACCCTAACGCTAACCCTAACCTTAACCCTAACCCTAACGCTAACGCTAACACTAACCCTAACCCTAACGCGAAACCCTAAAACTAACCCTAACCCTAACCCTAACCCGAACGCTAACCCTAACCCTAACCCTAACCCTAACCCTAACCCTAACCCTGACG
>NW_027459489.1:647500-672500 GCF_050624435.1 Tenrec ecaudatus
TAACCCTAACGCTAACGCTAACCCTAATCCTAACCCTAACGCTAACGCTAACCCTAACCCTAACGCTAACCCTAACCCTAACTGTAACCCTAACCCTAACACTAACCCTAACCCTAAGCCTAATCCTAACCCTAACCCTAACGCTAACCCTAACCCTAACCCTAACCCTAAACCTAACCCTAACACTAACCCTTACCCTAAACCTAACCCTATCCATAAACCTAACGCTAACGTTAACCCTAACACTAACGCTAACCCTAACTCTCACCCTAACCCTAACCCTAAACCTAATGCTAACGCTAACCCTAACCCTAACCCTAACCCTAACGCTAACCCTAACCCTAACCCTAACCGTAACCCTAAACCTAGCCATAACCCTAACCCTAACCCTAACGCTAACCCTAACCCTAACCCTAAACCTAACCCTAACCCAAACCATAACCCTAACCCTAACCCTAACCCTAACCCTAACGCTAAACCTAACCCTAACCCTAACCCTAACCCTAACCCTAACGCTAACCCTAACCCTAACCCTAACGCTAACCCTAACCCTAACCCTAACCCTAAACCTAACGCTAACCCTAACCCTAACCCTAACCCTAACGCTAACGCTAACCCTTATCCTAACGCTAAACCAAACCTAACCATAACCCTAATCCTAACCCTAACCCTAACCCTAAGGCTAACCCTAACCCTAACCCTAACCCTAGCCCTAACCCTAACACTTACCCTAACGCTAACCCTAACCCTAACCCTACCCCTAACCCTAACCCAAAGCCTAACCATAACCCTAACCCTAACCCTAACACTAACGCTAACCCTAACCCTAACCCTTACCCTAACCGTAACCATAACCTTAAACCTAACGCTAACGCTAACGCTAAACCTAACCCTAACTCTAACCCTAACCCTAATACTAACCCTAACGCTAACCCTAACGCTAACCCTAACCTTAACCCTAACCCTAACCCTAACGCTAAACCTAACCCTAACCCTAGCCCTAACCCTAACCCTAACCCTAACCCTAGCGCTAACCCTAAACCTAACACTACCCCTAACCCTAACCCTAACCCTAAGCCTAACCCTAACCCTAACCCTAACCCTAACGCTAACCCTAACCCTAACCCTAACCCTAACCCTAAACCTAACCCCAACCCTAACCCTAACCCTAACGCTAACCCTAACCCTAAGCCTAACCCTAGCGCTAACCCTAACCCTAACCCTAACCCTAACCCTAACACTAACCCTAACCCTAACCCTAACCCTAACCCTAAGCCTACCCTAACCCTAACCCTAACCCTAACCCTAACGCTAACCCTAACCCTAACGCTAACCCTAAACCTAACGCAAACGCTCACCCTAACCCTAACCCTAACGCTAAACCTAATTCTAACCCAAACCCTAATCCTAACCCTAACCCTAACCCTAACCCTAACGCTAACGCTAACGCTAACGCTAACGCTAACGCTAACCCTAACCCTAACCCTAACCCTAACCCGAACCCTAACGCTAACCCTAACAATAACCCTAACCCTAACCTTAACACTAACCCTAACCCTAAAGCTAACCCTAACCCTAACCCTAACCCTAACCCTAACCCTAACCCATACCCTAACCCTAACGCTAACCCTAACCCTAACCCTAACGCTAACCCTAACCCTAACCCTAACCCGAACCCTAACCCTAACGCTAACCCTAACCCTAACCCTAACCCTAACGCTACCGCTAACCCTTATCCTAACGCTAAACCTAACCCTAACCCTAACCCTAACCCTAAGGCTAACCCTAACCCTAACCCTAACCCTAGCCCTAACCCTAACCCTTACCCTAACGCTAACCCTAACCCTAACCCTAAACCTAACCCTAACCCTAACACTAACCCTAACCCTAAACCTAACCCTAACCCTACGGTAACCCTAACCCTAACCCTAACCCTAACCCTAACCCTAACCCTAACCCTAACCCTAACCTTAACCCTAACGCTAACGCTAACGCTAAACCTAACCCTAACCCAACCCCTAAACCTAACCCTAACCCTAACCCTAACGCTAAACCTAACCCTAACCCTAACCCTAACCCTACCCCTAAGCCTAACCCTAACCCTAACCCTAACCCTAACGCTAACCCTAACCCTAACCCAACCCCTAAACCTAACCCTAACCCTAATCCTAACGCTAAACCTAACCCTAACCCTAACCCTAACCCTAACCCAAACCATAACCCTAGCCTAACCCTAATGCTAACCCTAACCCTAACCCTAACCCAAACCATAACCCTAAGCCTAACCCTAACGCTAACCCTAACCCTAACCCTAACCCTACCCATAACCCTAACCCTAACGCTAACCCTAACCCTAACCCTAACGCTAACGCTAACCCTAAACATAACGCTAACCCTAACCCTAACCCTAACCCTAAACTAACGCTAACCCTAACCCTAACCGTAACGCTAACGCTAACCCTAACCCTAACGCTAACCCTAACCCTAACCCTAACCATAACCCTAACCCTAACCCTAACCCTAACCCTAACCCTAACACTAACCCTAAAGCTAAGCCTAACCCTGACCCTAACTCTCACCCTAACGCTAACCCTAACCCTAAACCTAACCCTAACCCTAACCCTAACCCTAACACTAACCCTAACCCTAACCCTAAACCTAACGCTAACGCTAACCCTAATCCTAACCCTAACGCTAACGCTAACCTAACCCTAACGCTAACCCTAACCCTAACTGTAACCCTAACCCTAACACTAACCCTAACCCTAAGCCTAACCCTAACCCTAACCCTAACGCTAACCCTAACCCTAACCCTAACCCTAAACCTAACCCTAACACTAACCCTTACCCTAAACCTAACCCTATCCATAAACCTAACGCTAACGCTAACCCTAACCCTAACGCTAACCCTAACTCTCACCCTAACCCTAACCCTAAACCTAATGCTAACGCTAACCCTAACCCTAACCCTAACCCTAACCCTAACCCTAACCCTAACGCTAACCCTAACCCTAACTCTAACCGTAACCCTAAACCTAGCCATAACCCTAACCCTAACCCTAACGCTAACCCTAACCCTAACCCTAAACCTAACCCTAACCCAAACCATAACCCTAACCCTAACCCTAACCCTAACCCTAACCCTAACCCTAACCCTAACGCTAAACCTAACCCTAACCCTAACCCTAAACCTAACCCTAACCATAACCCTAACCCTAACGCTAACGCTAACCCTAACCCTAACCCTAAACCTAACGCTAACCCTAAACCTAACCCTAAACCTAACCCTAACGCTAACCCTAACCCTAACCCTAACGCTAACCCTAACCCTAACCCTAACCCTAAACCTAACGCTAACCCTAACCCTAACCCGAACCCGAACGCTATCCCTAACGCTAACCCTAACCCTAACCCTAACCCTAACGCTACCGCTAACCCTTATCCTAACGCTAAACCTAACCCTAACCCTAACCCTAACCCTAAGGCTAACCCTAACCCTAACCCTAACCCTAGCCCTAACCCTAACCCTTACCCTAACGCTAACCCTAACCCTAACCCTAACCCTAACCCTAACCCTAACCCTAACACTAACCCTAACCGTAAACCTAACCCTAACCCTACGGTAACCCTAACCCTAACCCTAACCCTAACCCTAACCCTAACCCTAACCCTAACCCTAACCTTAACCCTAACCCTAACGCTAACGCTAAACCTAACCCTAACTCTAACCCTAACCCTAACGCTAACCGTAACGCTAACCCTAACCCTAACCCTAACCCTAACTTAACTTAACCCTAACCCTCGGGCTAACCCTAACCCTAACCCTAACCGTAACCCTAAACCTAAGACTAACCCTAACCCTAACCCTAACCCTAAGCCTAACCCTAACCCTAACCCTAACCCTAACGCTAACCCTAACCATAACCCAACCCCTAAACCTAACCCTAACCCTAACCCTAACGCTAAACCTAACCCTAACCCTAACCCTAACCCTAACCCTAACCCTAACCCAAACCATAACCCTAGCCTAACCCTAATGCTAACCCTAACCCTAACCCTAACCCTAACCCTAACCCAAACCATAACCCCAAGCCTAACCCTAACGCTAACCCTAACCCTAACCCTAACGCTAACGCTAACCCTAAACCTAACGCTAACCCTAACCCTAACCCTAACCCTAACCCTAACCCTAACCCTAAACTAACGCTAACCCTAACCCTAACCGTAACGCTAACGCTAACCCTAACCCTAACGCTAAGCCTAACCATAACCCTAACCATAAACCTAACCCTAACCCTAACCCTAACCCTAACCCTAACACTAACCCTAAACCTAAGCCTAACCCTGACCCTAACTCTCACACTTACGCTAACCCTAACCCTAACCCTAACCCTAACCCTAACCCTAACCCTAACGCTAACGCTAACCCTAACCCTAACCCTAACGGTAACGCTCACCCTAACCCTAACGCTAACCCTAACCCTTACTGTAACCCTAACCCTAACACTAACCCTAACCCTAAGCCTAACCCTAACCCTAACCCTAACCCTAACGCTAACCCTAACCCTAACCCTAACCCTAAACCTAACCCTAACACTAACCCTTACCCTAAACCTAACCCTATCCATAAACCTAACGCTAACGCTAACCCTAACCCTAACGCTAACCCTAACTCTCACCCTAACCCTAACCCTAAACCTAATGCTAACGCTAACCCTAACACTAACCCTAACCCTAACGCTAACGCTACCCCTAACCCTAAACCTAACGCTAACCCTAACCCTAACCCTAAACCTAACACTCACCCTAACGCTAACCCTAACCCTAACCCTAACGCTAACGCTAACCCTAACCCTAACCCTAACCCTAACCCTAACCCTAACCCTAACCCTAACCCTAACGCTAACCCTAACCCTAACCCTAACCGTAACCCTAAACCTAGCCATAACCCTAACCCTAACCCTAACGCTAACCCTAACCCTAACCCTAAACCTAACCCTAACCCAAACCATAACCCTAACCCTAACCCTAACCCTAACCCTAACCCTAACGCTAAACCTAACCCTAACCCTAACCCTAAACCTAACCCTAACCATAACCCTAACCCTAACGCTAACGCTAACCCTAACCCTAACCCTAAACCTAACGCTAACCCTAACCCTAACCCTAACCCTAACCCTAACGCTAACCCTAACCCTAACCCTAAACCTAACGCTAACCCTAACCCTAACCCTAACCCTAACGCTAACGCTAACGCTAACCCTTATCCTAACGCTAAACCAAACCCTAACCATAACCCTAATCCTAACCCTAACCCTAACCCTAAGGCTAACCCTAACCCTAACCCTAACCCTAGCCCTAACCCTAACACTTACCCTAACGCTAACCCTAACCCTAACCCTAACCCTAACCCTAACCCTAACCCTAAGCCTAACCATAACCCTAACCCTAACCCTAACCCTAACCCTAACACTAACGCTAACCCTAACCCTAACCGTTACCCTAACCGTAACCATAACCTTAAACCTAACGCTAACGCTAACGCTAACAATAACGCTAACCCTAACCCTAACCCTAACCCTAACCCGAACCCTAACGCTAACCCTAACAATAACCCTAACCCTAACCTTAACACTAACCCTAACCCTAAAGCTTACCCTAACCCTAACCCTAACGCTAACGCTAACCCTAACCTTAACGCTAACCCTAACCCTAACCCTAACCCTAACCCTAAACCTAACCCTAACCCTAACACGGACGCTAACCCTAAGCCTAACCCTAACCCTAACCCTAACCATGACCCTAATCCTGACCCTAACCCTAACCCTAACGCTAACCCTAAACCTAACCCTAACCCTAACCCTAACCCTAACCCTAACGCTAACCCTAACCCTAAGCCTAACCCTAAACCTAACGCTAACCCTAACCCTAACCCTAACGCCAACCCTAACCCTAAACCTAACCCTAACCCTAACCCTAACCCTAATCCTAACGCTAACCGTAACCCTAACGCTAACCCTAACCCTAACCCTAACCCTAACACTAACCCTAAACCTAAGCCTAACCCTTACCCTAACCCTAACCCTAACGCTAACCCTAACCCTAACCCTAACGCTAACGCTAACCCTAACCCTAACCCTAACGCTAACGTTAACCCTAACCCTAATGCTAACCCTAACTCTAACCCTAACCATAACGCCAACGTTAACCCTAACACTAACGCTAACCCTAACCCTTACCCTAACCCTAACCCTAAGCCTAACCCTAACAGTAACCCTAACCCTAAGCCTAACCCTAACACTAACCCTAACCCTAACGCTAACCCTAACCCTAATCCTAACCCTAAACCTAACCCTAACACTAACCCTTACCCTAACCCTAACCCTATCCATAACCCTAACGCTAACGCTAACCCTAACCCTAACCCTAACCCTAACCCTAACCCTAACACTAACCCTAACCGTAAACCTAACCCTAACCCTACGGTAACCCTAACCCTAACCCTAAACCTAACCCTAACCCTAACCCTAACCCTAACCCTAACCTTAACCCTAACCCTAACGCTAACGCTAAACCTAACCCTAACTCTAACCCTAACCCTAACGCTAACCGTAACGCTAACCCTAACCCTAACCCTAACCCTAACTTAACTTAACCCTAACACTCGCGCTAACCCTAACCCTAACCCTAACCGTAACCCTAAACCTAAGACTAACCCTAACCCTAACCCTAACCCTAAGCCTAACCCTAACCCTAACCCTAACCCTAACGCTAACCCTAACCCTAACCCAACCCCTAAACCTAACCCTAACCTAACCCTAACGCTAAACCTAACCCTAACCCTAACCCTAATCCTAACCCTAACCCAAACCATAACCCTAGCCTAACCCTAATGCTAACCCTAACCCTAACCCTAACCCTAACCCTAACCCAAACCATAACCCTAAGCCTAACCCTAACGCTAACCCTAACCCTAACCCTAACGCTAACGCTAACCCTAAACCTAACGCTAACCCTAACCCTAACCCTAACCCTAACCCTAACCCTAAACTAACGCTAACCCTAACCCTAACCGTAACGCTAACGCTAACCCTAACCCTAACGCTAACCCTAACCATAACCCTAACCATAAACCTAACCCTAACCCTAACCCTAACCCTAACCCTAACACTAACCCTAAACCTAAGCCTAACCCTGACCCTAACTCTCACACTAACGCTAACCCTAACCCTAACCCTAACCCTAACCCTAACCCTAACCCTAACGCTAACGCTAACCCTAACCCTAACCCTAACGCTAACGCTCACCCTAACCCTAACGCTAACCCTAACCCTTACTGTAACCCTAACCCTAACACTAACCCTAACCCTAAGCCTAACCCTAACCCTAACCCTAACCCTAACGCTAACCCTAACCCTAACCCTAACCCTAAACCTAACCCTAACACTAACCCTTACCCTAAACCTAACCCTATCCATAAACCTAACGCTAACGCTAACCCTAACCCTAACGCTAACCCTAACTCTCACCCTAACCCTAACCCTAAACCTAATGCTAACGCTAACCCTAACACTAACCCTAACCCTAACGCTAACGCTACCCCTAACCCTAAACCTAACGATAACCCTAACCCTAACCCTAAACCTAACACTCACCCTAACGCTAACCCTAACCCTAACCCTAACGCTAACGCTAACCCTAACCCTAACCCTAACCCTAACCCTAACCCTAACCCTAACCCTAACGCTAACCCTAACCCTAACCCTAACCGTAACCCTAAACCTAGCCATAACCCTAACCCTAACCCTAACGCTAACCCTAACCCTAACCCTAAACCTAACCCTAACCCAAACCATAACCCTAACCCTAACCCTAACCCTAACCCTAACCCTAACCCTAACGCTAAACCTAACCCTAACCCTAACCCTAAACCTAACCCTAACCATAACCCTAACCCTAACGCTAACGCTAACCCTAACCCTAACCCTAAACCTAACGCTAACCCTAACCCTAACCCTAACCCTAACCCTAACGCTAACCCTAACCCTAACCCTAACGCTAACCCTAACCCTAACCCTAAACCTAACGCTAACCCTAACCCTAACCCTAACCCTAACGCTAACGCTAACGCTAACCCTTATCCTAACGCTAAACCAAACCCTAACCATAACCCTAATCCTAACCCTAACCCTAACCCTAAGGCTAACCCTAACCCTAACCCTAACCCTAGCCCTAACCCTAACACTTACCCTAACGCTAACCCTAACCCTAACCCTAACCCTAACCCTAACCCTAACCCTAAGCCTAACCATAACCCTAACCCTAACCCTAACCCTAACCCTAACACTAACGCTAACCCTAACCCTAACCGTTACCCTAACCGTAACCATAACCTTAAACCTAACGCTAACGCTAACGCTAACAATAACGCTAACCCTAACCCTAACCCTAACCCTAACCCGAACCCTAACGCTAACCCTAACAATAACCCTAACCCTAACCTTAACACTAACCCTAACCCTAAAGCTTACCCTAACCCTAACCCTAACGCTAACGCTAACCCTAACCCTAACGCTAACCCTAACCCTAACCCTAACCCTAACCCTAAACCTAACCCTAACCCTAACACGGACGCTAACCCTAAGCCTAACCCTAACCCTAACCCTAACCATGACCCTAATCCTGACCCTAACCCTAACCCTAACGCTAACCCTAAACCTAACCCTAACCCTAACCCTAACCCTAACCCTAACGCTAACCCTAACCCTAAGCCTAAACCCTAAACCTAACGCTAACCCTAACCCTAACACTAACGCCAACCCTAACCCTAAACCTAACCCTAACCCTAATCCTAACGCTAACCGTAACCCTAACGCTAACCCTAACCCTAACCCTAACCCTAACCCTAAACCTAACACTAACCCTAAACCTAAGCCTAACCCTTACCCTAACCCTAACCCTAACGCTAACCCTAACCCTAACCCTAACGCTAACGCTAACCCTAACCCTAACCCTAACGCTAACGTTAACCCTAACCCTAATGCTAACCCTAACTCTAACCCTAACCATAACGCCAACGTTAACCCTAACACTAACGCTAACCCTAACCCTTACCCTAACCCTAACCCTAAGCCTAACCCTAACAGTAACCCTAACCCTAAGCCTAACCCTAACACTAACCCTAACCCGAACGCTAACCCTAACCCTAATCCTAACCCTAAACCTAACCCTAACACTAACCCTTACCCTAACCCTAACCCTATCCATAACCCTAACGCTAACGCTAACCCTAACCCTAACGCTAACCCTAACTCTCACCCTAACCCTAACACTAAACCTAACGCTAACGCTAACCCTAACACTAACCCTATCTCTAACGCTACCCCTAACCCTAAACCTAACGCTAACCCTAACCCTTACCCTAACCCTAACCCTAACCCTAACCCTAACCCTAACGCTAACCCTAACCCTAACCCTAACCATAACCCTAACGCTAACGCTAACCCTAACCCTAACGCTAAGCCTAACCCTAACCCTAAACCTAGCCATAACCCTAACCCTAACCCTAACGCTAACCCTAACCCTAACCCTAACCATAACCCTAACCCTAACGCTAACCCTAACCCTAACCCTAACCCTAACGCTAACGCTAACCCTAACCCTAACCCTAACCCTAAACCTAACGCTAACCCTAACGCTAACGCTAACGCTAACCCTAACCCTAACCATAACCCTAACCCTAACGCTAACCCTAACCCTAACCCTAACTCTAACCCTAACCCAGACCATAACCCTAACCCGAACCCTAACCCTAACGCTAACCCTAACCTTAACCCTAACCCTAACGCTAACGCTAACACTAACCCTAACGCGAACCCTAACACTAACCCTAACCCTAACCCTAACCCGAACGCTAACCCTAACCCTAACCCTAACCCTAACCCTGACGCTAACCCTAACCCTAACGCTAACCCTTACCCTAACACTAACCCTAACCCTAACCCTAACCCTAACACTAACGCTAACCCTATCCCTAACCCTAACGCTAACACTAACCCTAACCCTAACGCTAACCCTAACCCTAACCCTAACCCTAACACTAACCCTAACCCTAACCCTAACCCTAAACCTAACCCTAACCCTAACCCTTAACCTAACCCTAACCCTACCCATAACCCTAAAGCTAACGCTAACGCTAACCCTAACGCTAACCCTAATCCTCACCCTAACCCTAACCCTAAACCTAACGCTAACGCTAACCCTAACACTAACCCTAACGCTAACGCTAACGCTAACCCTAAACCTAATGCTTACCCTAACCGTAACCCTAACCCTAACCCTAACCCTTACCTTAACCCTAACATTAACCCTAACACTAACCCTAACGCTAACGCTAACCCTAACCCTAAACCTAACGCTAACCCTAAACCTAACCCTAACCCTAACCCTAACGCTAACACTAACCCTAACGCTAACACTAACCCTAACCCTAACCCTAACCCTAACCCTAACCCTAACGCTAACCCTAACCCTAACACTAACCCTAACCCTAAACCTAGCCCTAACCCTAACCCTAACGCTAACCCTAACACTAAACCTAACCCTAACCCTAACACTAACCCAAACCATAACCCTAACCCTAACCCTAACGCTAACCCTAAGTCTAACGCTAACCCTTACCCTAACACTAACCCTAACCATAACCCTAAACCAAACCCTAACCCTAACCCTTACCCTAACCCTAACCCTACCCATAACCCTAATGCTAACGCTAACCCTAACCCTACCGCTATCTCTAATCCTCACCCTAAACCTAACCCTAAACCTAACGCTAACGCTAACCCTAACCCTAACCCTAACGCTAACCCTAAACCTAACGCTAACCCTAACCCTAACCCTAACCCTTAACCTAACCCTAACACTAACACTAACGCTAACGCTAACCCTAACCCTAAACCTAACGCTAACCCTAACCCTAAGCCTAACGCTAACCCTAACCCTAACCCTAACCCTAACCCTAACGCTAACGCTAACCCTAACCTTAACCCTAACCCTAACCCTAACGCTAACCCTAACCCTAACCCTAAACCTAGCCATAACCCTAACCCTAACCCTAACGCTAACCCTAACCCTAACCATAACCATAACCCTAACCCTAACGCTAACCCAAACCCTAACCCTAACCCTAACGCTAACGCTAACCCTAACCCTAACCCTAACCCTAACCCTAAACCTAACGCTAACCCTAACGCTAACGCTAACCCTAACCCTAACCATAACCCTAACCCTAACGCTAACCCTAACCCTAACCCTAACTCTAACCCTAACCCAGACCATAACCCTAACCCGAACCCTAACCCTAACGCTAACCCTAACCTTAACCCTAACCCTAACGCTAACGCTAACACTAACCCTAACCCTAACGCGAACCCTAACACTAACCCTAACCCTAACCCTAACCCGAACGCTAACCCTAACCCTAACCCTAACCCTGACGCTAACCCTAACCCTAACGCTAACCCTTACCCTAACACTAACCCTAACCCTAACCCTAACGCTAACGCTAACCCTATCCCTAACCCTAACGCTAACACTAACCCTAACCCTAACGCTAACCCTAACCCTAACCCTAACCCTAACACTAACCCTAACCCTAACCCTAACCCTAAACCTAACCCTAACCCTAACCCTTACCCTAACCCTAACCCTACCCATAACCCTAAAGCTAACGCTAACGCTAACCCTAATCCTCACCCTAACCCTAACCCTAAACCTAACGCTAACGCTAACCCTAACACTAACACTAACGCTAACGCTAACGCTAACCCTAAACCTAACGCTTACCCTAACCGTAACCCTAACCCTAACCCTAACCCTTACCCTAACCCTAACATTAACCCTAACACTACCCCTAACGCTAACGCTAACCCTAACCCTAAACCTAACGCTAACCCTAAACCTAACCCTAACCCTAACCCTAACGCTAACACTAACCCTAACGCTAACACTAACCCTAACCCTAACCCTAACCCTAACCCTAACCCTAACGCTAACCCTAACCCTAACACTAACCCTAACCCTAAACCTAGCCCTAACCCTAACCCTAACGCTAACCCTAACACTAACCCTAACCCTAACCCTAACACTAACCCAAACCATAACCCTAACCCTAACCCTAACGCTAACCCTAAGTCTAACGCTAACCCTTACCCTAACACTAACACTAACCATAACCCTAAACCAAACCCTAACCCTAACCCTTACCCTAACCCTAACCCTACCCATAACCCTAATGCTAACGCTAACCCTAACCCTACCGCTAACCCTAATCCTCACCCTAAACCTAACCCTAAACCTAACGCTAACGCTAACCCTAACCCTAACCCTAACGCTAACCCTAAACCTAAAGCTAACCCTAACCCTAACCATAACCCTTAACCTAACCCTAACACTAACCCTAACACTAACCCTAACGCTAACGCTAACCCTAACCCTAAACCTAACGCTAACCCTAACCGTAAACCTAACGCTAACCCTAACCCTAACCCTAACGCTAACGCTAACCCTAACCGTAACCCTAACCCTAACCCAACCCTAACGCTAACCCTAACCCTAACCCTAACCCTAAACCTAGCCCTAACCCTAACCCTAACCCTAAGGCTAACCCTAACACTAACCCTAACCCTAACCCTAACCCAAACCATAAACCTAAACCTAACCCTAACGCTAAACCTAACCCTAACCCTAACCCTAAACCTAACCCTAACCATAACCCTAACCCTAACGCTAACGCTAACCCTAACCCTAACCCTAAACCTAACGCTAACCCTAACCCTAACCCTAACCCTAACCCTAACGCTAACCCTAACCCTAACCCTAACGCTAACCCTAACCCTAACCCTAAACCTAACGCTAACCCTAACCCTAACCCTAACCCTAACGCTAACGCTAACGCTAACCCTTATCCTAACGCTAAACCAAACCCTAACCATAACCCTAATCCTAACCCTAACCCTAACCCTAAGGCTAACCCTAACCCTAACCCTAACCCTAGCCCTAACCCTAACACTTACCCTAACGCTAACCCTAACCCTAACCCTAACCCTAACCCTAACCCTAACCCTAAGCCTAACCATAACCCTAACCCTAACCCTAACCCTAACCCTAACCCTAACACTAACGCTAACCCTAACCCTAACCGTTACCCTAACCGTAACCATAACCTTAAACCTAACGCTAACGCTAACGCTAACAATAACGCTAACCCTAACCCTAACCCTAACCCTAACCCGAACCCTAACGCTAACCCTAACAATAACCCTAACCCTAACCTTAACACTAACCCTAACCCTAAAGCTTACCCTAACCCTAACCCTAACGCTAACGCTAACCCTAACCCTAACGCTAACCCTAACCCTAACCCTAACCCTAACCCTAAACCTAACCCTAACCCTAACACGGACGCTAACCCTAAGCCTAACCCTAACCCTAACCCTAACCATGACCCTAATCCTGACCCTAACCCTAACCCTAACGCTAACCCTAAACCTAACCCTAACCCTAACCCTAACCCTAACCCTAACGCTAACCCTAACCCTAAGCCTAAACCCTAAACCTAACGCTAACCCTAACCCTAACCCTAACGCCAACCCTAACCCTAAACCTAACCCTAACCCTAATCCTAACGCTAACCGTAACCCTAACGCTAACCCTAACCCTAACCCTAACCCTAAACCTAACACTAACCCTAAACCTAAGCCTAACCCTTACCCTAACCCTAACCCTAACGCTAACCCTAACCCTAACCCTAACGCTAACGCTAACCCTAACCCTAACCCTAACGCTAACGTTAACCCTAACCCTAATGCTAACCCTAACTCTAACCCTAACCATAACGCCAACGTTAACCCTAACACTAACGCTAACCCTAACCCTTACCCTAACCCTAACCCTAAGCCTAACCCTAACAGTAACCCTAACCCTAAGCCTAACCCTAACACTAACCCTAACCCGAACGCTAACCCTAACCCTAATCCTAACCCTAAACCTAACCCTAACACTAACCCTTACCCTAACCCTAACCCTATCCATAACCCTAACGCTAACGCTAACCCTAACCCTAACGCTAACCCTAACTCTCACCCTAACCCTAACACTAAACCTAACGCTAACGCTAACCCTAACACTAACCCTATCTCTAACGCTACCCCTAACCCTAAACCTAACGCTAACCCTAACCCTTACCCTAACCCTAACCCTAACCCTAACCCTAACCCTAACGCTAACCCTAACCCTAACCCTAACCCTAACCCTAACGCTAACGCTAACCCTAACCCTAACGCTAAGCCTAACCCTAACCCTAAACCTAGCCATAACCCTAACCCTAACCCTAACGCTAACCCTAACCCTAACCCTAACCATAACCCTAACCCTAACGCTAACCCTAACCCTAACCCTAACCCTAACGCTAACGCTAACCCTAACCCTAACCCTAACCCTAACCCTAAACCTAACGCTAACCCTAACGCTAACGCTAACCCTAACCCTAACCATAACCCTAACCCTAACGCTAACCCTAACCCTAACCCTAACTCTAACCCTAACCCAGACCATAACCCTAACCCGAACCCTAACCCTAACGCTAACCCTAACCTTAACCCTAACCCTAACGCTAACGCTAACACTAACCCTAACGCGAACCCTAACACTAACCCTAACCCTAACCCTAACCCGAACGCTAACCCTAACCCTAACCCTAACCCTAACCCTGACGCTAACCCTAACCCTAACCCTAACCCTAACACTAACGCTAACCCTATCCCTAACCCTAACGCTAACACTAACCCTAACCCTAACGCTAACCCTAACCCTAACCCTAACCCTAACACTAACCCTAACCCTAACCCTAACCCTAAACCTAACCCTAACCCTAACCCTTAACCTAACCCTAACCCTACCCATAACCCTAAAGCTAACGCTAACGCTAACCCTAACGCTAACCCTAATCCTCACCCTAACCCTAACCCTAAACCTAACGCTAACGCTAACCCTAACACTAACCCTAACGCTAACGCTAACGCTAACCCTAAACCTAATGCTTACCCTAACCGTAACCCTAACCCTAACCCTAACCCTTACCTTAACCCTAACATTAACCCTAACACTAACCCTAACGCTAACGCTAACCCTAACCCTAAACCTAACGCTAACCCTAAACCTAACCCTAACCCTAACCCTAACGCTAACACTAACCCTAACGCTAACACTAACCCTAACCCTAACCCTAACCCTAACCCTAACCCTAACCCTAACGCTAACCCTAACCCTAACACTAACCCTAACCCTAAACCTAGCCCTAACCCTAACCCTAACGCTAACCCTAACACTAAACCTAACCCTAACCCTAACACTAACCCAAACCATAACCCTAACCCTAACCCTAACGCTAACCCTAAGTCTAACGCTAACCCTTACCCTAACACTAACCCTAACCATAACCCTAAACCAAACCCTAACCCTAACCCTTACCCTAACCCTAACCCTACCCATAACCCTAATGCTAACGCTAACCCTAACCCTACCGCTATCTCTAATCCTCACCCTAAACCTAACCCTAAACCTAACGCTAACGCTAACCCTAACCCTAACCCTAACGCTAACCCTAAACCTAACGCTAACCCTAACCCTAACCCTAACACTTAACCTAACCCTAACACTAACACTAACGCTAACGCTAACCCTAACCCTAAACCTAACGCTAACCCTAACCCTAACCCTAACGCTAACCCTAACCCTAACCCTAACCCTAACCCTAACACTAACGCTAACCCTATCCCTAACCCTAACGCTAACACTAACCCTAACCCTAACGCTAACCCTAACCCTAACCCTAACCCTAACACTAACCCTAACCCTAACCCTAACCCTAAACCTAACCCTAACCCTAACCCTTAACCTAACCCTAACCCTACCCATAACCCTAAAGCTAACGCTAACGCTAACCCTAACGCTAACCCTAATCCTCACCCTAACCCTAACCCTAAACCTAACGCTAACGCTAACCCTAACACTAACCCTAACGCTAACGCTAACGCTAACCCTAAACCTAATGCTTACCCTAACCGTAACCCTAACCCTAACCCTAACCCTTACCTTAACCCTAACATTAACCCTAACACTAACCCTAACGCTAACGCTAACCCTAACCCTAAACCTAACGCTAACCCTAAACCTAACCCTAACCCTAACCCTAACGCTAACACTAACCCTAACGCTAACACTAACCCTAACCCTAACCCTAACCCTAACCCTAACGCTAACCCTAACCCTAACACTAACCCTAACCCTAAACCTAGCCCTAACCCTAACCCTAACGCTAACCCTAACACTAAACCTAACCCTAACCCTAACACTAACCCAAACCATAACCCTAACCCTAACCCTAACGCTAACCCTAAGTCTAACGCTAACCCTTACCCTAACACTAACCCTAACCATAACCCTAAACCAAACCCTAACCCTAACCCTTACCCTAACCCTAACCCTACCCATAACCCTAATGCTAACGCTAACCCTAACCCTACCGCTATCTCTAATCCTCACCCTAAACCTAACCCTAAACCTAACGCTAACGCTAACCCTAACCCTAACCCTAACGCTAACCCTAAACCTAACGCTAACCCTAACCCTAACCCTAACCCTTAACCTAACCCTAACACTAACACTAACGCTAACGCTAACCCTAACCCTAAACCTAACGCTAACCCTAACCCTAACCCTAACGCTAACCCTAACCCTAACCCTAACCCTAACCCTAACGCTAACGCTAACCCTAACCCTAACCCTAACCCTAACCCTAACGCTAACCCTAACCCTAACCCTAAACCTAGCCATAACCCTAACCCTAACCCTAACGCTAACCCTAACCCTAACCATAACCATAACCCTAACCCTAACGCTAACCCAAACCCTAACCCTAACCCTAACGCTAACGCTAACCCTAACCCTAACCCTAACCCTAACCCTAAACCTAACGCTAACCCTAACGCTAACGCTAACCCTAACCCTAACCATAACCCTAACCCTAACGCTAACCCTAACCCTAACCCTAACTCTAACCCTAACCCAGACCATAACCCTAACCCGAACCCTAACCCTAACGCTAACCCTAACCTTAACCCTAACCCTAACGCTAACGCTAACACTAACCCTAACCCTAACGCGAACCCTAACACTAACCCTAACCCTAACCCTAACCCGAACGCTAACCCTAACCCTAACCCTAACCCTGACGCTAACCCTAACCCTAACGCTAACCCTTACCCTAACACTAACCCTAACCCTAACCCTAACGCTAACGCTAACCCTATCCCTAACCCTAACGCTAACACTAACCCTAACCCTAACGCTAACCCTAACCCTAACCCTAACCCTAACACTAACCCTAACCCTAACCCTAACCCTAAACCTAACCCTAACCCTAACCCTTACCCTAACCCTAACCCTACCCATAACCCTAAAGCTAACGCTAACGCTAACCCTAATCCTCACCCTAACCCTAACCCTAAACCTAACGCTAACGCTAACCCTAACACTAACACTAACGCTAACGCTAACGCTAACCCTAAACCTAACGCTTACCCTAACCGTAACTCTAACCCTAACCCTAACCCTTACCCTAACCCTAACATTAACCCTAACACTACCCCTAACGCTAACGCTAACCCTAACCCTAAACCTAACGCTAACCCTAAACCTAACCCTAACCCTAACCCTAACGCTAACACTAACCCTAACGCTAACACTAACCCTAACCCTAACCCTAACCCTAACCCTAACCCTAACGCTAACCCTAACCCTAACACTAACCCTAACCCTAAACCTAGCCCTAACCCTAACCCTAACGCTAACCCTAACACTAACCCTAACCCTAACCCTAACACTAACCCAAACCATAACCCTAACCCTAACCCTAACGCTAACCCTAAGTCTAACGCTAACCCTTACCCTAACACTAACACTAACCATAACCCTAAACCAAACCCTAACCCTAACCCTTACCCTAACCCTAACCCTACCCATAACCCTAATGCTAACGCTAACCCTAACCCTACCGCTAACACTAATCCTCACCCTAAACCTAACCCTAAACCTAACGCTAACGCTAACCCTAACCCTAACCCTAAGGCTAACCCTAAACCTAAAGCTAACCCTAACCCTAACCATAACCCTTAACCTAACCCTAACACTAACCCTAACACTAACCCTAACGCTAACGCTAACCCTAACCCTAAACCTAACGCTAACCCTAACCGTAAACCTAACGCTAACCCTAACCCTAACCCTAACGCTAACGCTAACCCTAACCGTAACCCTAACCCTAACCCAACCCTAACGCTAACCCTAACCCTAACCCTAACCCTAAACCTAGCCCTAACCCTAACCCTAACCCTAAGGCTAACCCTAACACTAACCCTAACCCTAACCCTAACCCAAACCATAAACCTAAACCTAACCCTAACGCTAAACCTAACCCTAACCCTAACCCTAACCCTAAACATAACCCTAACCCTAACTCTAACCCTAACACTAACGCTAACCCTAACCTTAAAGCTAACGCTAACCCAACCCTACCCCTAACGCTAACGCTAACCCTAACGCTAACCCTAACCCTAACCCTAAACTTAACTCTAACCCTAACCCTAACCCTAACCCTAACCCTAAACCTAACCTTAACCCTAACCCTAACCCCAACCCTAACTAACCCTAATCCTAACCCTACCCCTAACCCTAACCCTAACCCTAACCTTAACCCTAACGCTAAAGCAAACCCTAACCCTAACCCTAAGCCTAAGCCTAACCCTAACGCTAACCCTAACCCTATCCCTAACCCTAATCCTTACCCTAACCCTAACCCTAACCCTAACCCTAACGCTAACCCTAACCCTAACGCTAACGCTAACCCTAAACCTAACCCCAACCCTGACCCTAACCCTACCCCTAATGCTAACCTTAACCCTAACCCTAACGCTAACGCTAACCCAACCCTAACCCTAAACCTAACGCGAACCCTAGCTCTAACTCTAACCCTAACCCTAAACCTAAAGCTAACGCTAACCCTAACCCTAACCCTAACGCTAACACTAACCCTAATACTAACCCTAACCCTTTAGCTAACGCTGAACCTAAACCTAACCCTAAACCTAACCCTAACACTAACCCTAACACTTACCCTAACTCTAACGCTAACGCTAACCCTAACCCTAACCCTAACCCTAACCCTAACCCTAACCCTAACGCTAACACTAACCCTAACCCTAACCCTAACCCTAAACCTAACGCTAACGCTAACCCTAACCCTAACCTTAACGCTAACCCTAACCCTAACCCTAACCCTAAAGCTAACCCTAAACCTAACCCTAACCCTAACACTAACCCTAACCCTAACCCTAACCCTAACCCTAACCCTAACGCTAACCCTAACCCTAACCCTAAACCTAACGCTAACCCTAACCCTAACCCTAACCCTAACGCTAACGCTAACGCTAACCCTTATCCTAACGCTAAACCAAACCCTAACCATAACCCTAATCCTAACCCTAACCCTAACCCTAAGGCTAACCCTAACCCTAACCCTAACCCTAGCCCTAACCCTAACACTTACCCTAACGCTAACCCTAACCCTAACCCTAACCCTAACCCTAACCCTAAGCCTAACCATAACCCTAACCCTAACCCTAACCCTAACCCTAACACTAACGCTAACCCTAACCCTAACCGTTACCCTAACCGTAACCATAACCTTAAACCTAACGCTAACGCTAACGCTAACAATAACGCTAACCCTAACCCTAACCCTAACCCTAACCCGAACCCTAACGCTAACCCTAACAATAACCCTAACCCTAACCTTAACACTAATCCTAACCCTAAAGCTTACCCTAACCCTAACCCTAACGCTAACGCTAACCCTAACCCTAACGCTAACCCTAACCCTAACCCTAACCCTAACCCTAAACCTAACCCTAACCCTAACACGGACGCTAACCCTAAGCCTAACCCTAACCCTAACCCTAACCATGACCCTAATCCTGACCCTAACCCTAACCCTAACGCTAACCCTAAACCTAACCCTAACCCTAACCCTAACCCTAACCCTAACGCTAACCCTAACCCTAAGCCTAACCCTAAACCTAACGCTAACCCTAACCCTAACCCTAACGCCAACCCTAACCCTAAACCTAACACTAACCCTAACCCTAACCCTAATCCTAACGCTAACCGTAACCCTAACGCTAACCCTAACCCTAACCCTAACCCTAACCCTAACACTAACCCTAAACCTAAGCCTAACCCTTACCCTAACCCTAACCCTAACGCTAACCCTAACCCTAACCCTAACGCTAACGCTAACCCTAACCCTAACCCTAACGCTAACGTTAACCCTAACCCTAATGCTAACCCTAACTCTAACCCTAACCATAACGCCAACGTTAACCCTAACACTAACGCTAACCCTAACCCTTACCCTAACCCTAACCCTAAGCCTAACCCTAACAGTAACCCTAACCCTAAGCCTAACCCTAACACTAACCCTAACCCTAACGCTAACCCTAACCCTAATCCTAACCCTAAACCTAACCCTAACACTAACCCTTACCCTAACCCTAACCCTATCCATAACCCTAACGCTAACGCTAACCCTAACCCTAATGCTAACCCTAACTCTCACCCTAACCCTAACACTAAACCTAACGCTAACGCTAACCCTAACACTAACCCTATTTCTAACGCTACCCCTAACCCTAAACCTAACGCTAACCCTAACCCTTACCCTAACCCTAACCCTAACCCTAACCCTAACCCTAACGCTAACCCTAACCCTAACCCTAACCCTAACCCTAACCCTAACGCTAACGCTAACCCTAACCCTAACGCTAAGCCTAACCCTAACCCTAAACCTAGCCATAACCCTAACCCTAACCCTAACGCTAACCCTAACCCTAACCCTAACCATAACCCTAACCCTAACGCTAAACCTAACCCCAACCCTAACCCTAACGCTAACGCTAACCCTAACCCTAACCCTAACCCTAACCCTAAACCTAACGCTAACCCTAACGCTAACGCTAACCCTAACCCTAACCATAACCCTAACCCTAACGCTAACCCTAACCCTAACCCTAACTCTAACCCTAACCCAGACCATAACCCTAACCCGAACCCTAACCCTAACGCTAACCCTAACCTTAACCCTAACCCTAACGCTAACGCTAACACTAACCCTAACGCGAACCCTAACACTAACCCTAACCCTAACCCGAACGCTAACCCTAACCCTAACCCTAACCCTAACCCTGACGCTAACCCTAACCCTAACGCTAACCCTTACCCTAAAACTAACCCTAACCCTAACCCTAACCCTAACACTAACGCTAACCCTATCCCTAACCCTAACGCTAACACTAACCCTAACCCTAACGCTAACCCTAACCCTAACCCTAACCCTAACACTAACCCTAACCCTAACCCTAACCCTAACCCTAAACCTAACCCTAACCCTAACCCTTAACCTAACCCTAACCCTACCCATAACCCTAAAGCTAACGCTAACGCTAACCCTAACGCTAACCCTAATCCTCACCCTAACCCTAACCCTAAACCTAACGCTAACGCTAACCCTAACACTAACCCTAACGCTAACGCTAACGCTAACCCTAAACCTAATGCTTACCCTAACCGTAACCCTAACCCTAACCCTAACCCTTACCTTAACCCTAACATTAACCCTAACACTAACCCTAACGCTAACGCTAACCCTAACCCTAAACCTAACGCTAACCCTAAACCTAACCCTAACCCTAACCCTAACGCTTACACTAACCCTAACGCTAACACTAACCCTAACCCTAACCCTAACCCTAACCCTAACCCTAACCCTAACGCTAACCCTAACCCTAACACTAACCCTAACCCTAAACCTAGCCCTAACCCTAACCCTAACGCTAACCCTAACACTAAACCTAACCCTAACCCTAACACTAACCCAAACCATAACCCTAACCCTAACCCTAACGCTAACCCTAAGTCTAACGCTAACCCTTACCCTAACACTAACCCTAACCATAACGCTAAACCAAACCCTAACCCTAACCCTTACCCTAACCCTAACCCTACCCATAACCCTAATGCTAACGCTAACCCTAACCCTACCGCTATCTCTAATCCTCACCCTAAACCTAACCCTAAACCTAACGCTAACGCTAACCCTAACCCTAACCCTAACGCTAACCCTAAACCTAACGCTAACCCTAACCCTAACCCTAACCCTTAACCTAACCCTAACACTAACACTAACGCTAACGCTAACCCTAACCCTAAACCTAACGCTAACCCTAACCCTAACCCTAACGCTAACCCTAACCCTAACCCTAACCCTAACCCTAACGCTAACCCTAACCCTAACCCTAACCCTAACCCTAACCCTAACGCTAACCCTAACCCTAACCCTAAACCTAGCCATAACCCTAACCCTAACCCTAACGCTAACCCTAACCCTAACCATAACCATAACCCTAACCCTAACGCTAACCCAAACCCTAACCCTAACCCTAACGCTAACGCTAACCCTAACCCTAACCCTAACCCTAAACCTAACGCTAACCCTAACGCTAACGCTAACCCTAACCCTAACCATAACCCTAACCCTAACGCTAACCCTAACCCTAACCCTAACTCTAACCCTAACCCAGACCATAACCCTAACCCGAACCCTAACCCTAACGCTAACCCTAACCTTAACCCTAACCCTAACGCTAACGCTAACACTAACCCTAACCCTAACGCGAACCCTAACACTAACCCTAAGCCTAACCCTAACCCGAACGCTAACCCTAACCCTAACCCTAACCCTGACGCTAACCCTAACCCTAACGCTAACCCTTACCCTAACACTAACCCTAACCCTAACCCTAACGCTAACGCTAACCCTATCCCTAACCCTAACGCTAACACTAACCCTAACCCTAACGCTAACCCTAACCCTAACCCTAACCCTAACACTAACCCTAACCCTAACCCTAAACCTAACCCTAACCCTAACCCTTACCCTAACCCTAACCCTACCCATAACCCTAAAGCTAACGCTAACGCTAACCCTAATCCTCACCCTAACCCTAACCCTAAACCTAACGCTAACGCTAACCCTAACACTAACACTAACGCTAACGCTAACGCTAACCCTAAACCTAACGCTTACCCTAACCGTAACCCTAAACCTAACCCTAACCCTTACCCTAACCCTAACATTAACCCTAACACTACCCCTAACGCTAACGCTAACCCTAACCCTAAACCTAACGCTAACCCTAAACCTAACCCTAACCCTAACCCTAACGCTAACACTAACCCTAACGCTAACACTAACCCTAACCCTAACCCTAACCCTAACCCTAACCCTAACGCTAACCCTAACCCTAACACTAACCCTAACCCTAAACCTAGCCCTAACCCTAACCCTAACGCTAACCCTAACACTAACCCTAACCCTAACCCTAACACTAACCCAAACCATAACCCTAACCCTAACCCTAACGCTAACCCTAAGTCTAACGCTAACCCTTACCCTAACACTAACACTAACCATAACCCTAAACCAAACCCTAACCCTAACCCTTACCCTAACCCTAACCCTACCCATAACCCTAATGCTAACGCTAACCCTAACCCTACCGCTAACCCTAATCCTCACCCTAAACCTAACCCTAAACCTAACGCTAACGCTAACCCTAACCCTAACCCTAACGCTAACCCTAAACCTAAAGCTAACCCTAACCCTAACCATAACCCTTAACCTAACCCTAACACTAACCCTAACACTAACCCTAACGCTAACGCTAACCCTAACCCTAAACCTAACGCTAACCCTAACCGTAAACCTAACGCTAACCCTAACCCTAACCCTAACGCTAACGCTAACCCTAACCGTAACCCTAACCCTAACCCAACCCTAACGCTAACCCTAACCCTAACCCTAACCCTAAACCTAGCCCTAACCCTAACCCTAACCCTAAGGCTAACCCTAACACTAACCCTAACCCTAACCCTAACCCAAACCATAAACCTAAACCTAACCCTAACGCTAAACCTAACCCTAACCCTAACCCTAACCCTAAACATAACCCTAACCCTAACTCTAACCCTAACACTAACGCTAACCCTAACCTTAAAGCTAACGCTAACCCTAACCCTACCCCTAACGCTAACGCTAACCCTAACGCTAACCCTAACCCTAACCCTAAACTTAACTCTAACCCTAACCCTAACCCTAACCCTAAACCTAACCTTAACCCTAACCCTAACCCTAACCCCAACCCTAACTAACCCTAATCCTAACCCTACCCCTAACCCTAACCCTAACCCTAACCTTAACCCTAACGCTAAAGCAAACCCTAACCCTAACCCTAAGCCTAAGCCTAACCCTAACGCTAACCCTAACCCTATCCCTAACCCTAATCCTTACCCTAACCCTAACCCTAACCCTAACCCTAACGCTAACCCTAACCCTAACGCTAACGCTAACCCTAAACCTAACCCCAACCCTGACCCTAACCCTACCCCTAATGCTAACCCTAACCCTAACCCTAACGCTAACGCTAACCCAACCCTAACCCTAAACCTAACGCGAACCCTAGCTCTAACTCTAACCCTAACCCTAAACCTAAAGCTAACGCTAACCCTAACCCTAACCCTAACGCTAACACTAACCCTAATACTAACCCTAACCCTTTAGCTAACGCTGAACCTAAACCTAACCCTAAACCTAACCCTAACACTAACCCTAACACTTACCCTAACTCTAACGCTAACGCTAACCCTAACCCTAACCCTAACCCTAACCCTAACCCTAACCCTAACGCTAACACTAACCCTAACCCTAACCCTAACCCTAAACCTAACGCTAACGCTAACCCTAACCCTAACCTTAACGCTAACCCTAACC
>NW_027459489.1:730000-732500 GCF_050624435.1 Tenrec ecaudatus
TAACCCTAACCCAACCCTAACCCTAACCCTAACCCTAACCCTAACGCTAACCCTAACCCTAACCCTAACCCTAACGCTAACGCTAACCCTAACGCTAACCCTAACCCTAACCCTAACCCTAACCCTAACGCTAACCCTAAACCGAACCCTAAACCTAACCCTAACCGTAACCCTAACCCTAACCCTAACCCTAAGGCTAACCCTAAACCTAACGCTAACGCTCATCCTAACCCAAACCATAACGCTAACCCTAACCCTAACCCAAATCCTAACCCTAACCCTAACCCTAACCCTAACCATAACGCTAACGCTAACGCTAAACTCAACCCTAACCCTAACCCTAACTCTAACCCTAACGCTAACCCTAACCCTAACCCTAACCCTAACCCTAACCCTAACGCTACCCCTAAAAATAACCCTAACCCTAACCCTAACCCTAACCCTGAAGCTAACCCTAACCCTAACCCTAACCCTAACCCTAACCCTTACCCTAACGCTAACGCTAACCCTAACCCTAACCCTAACCCTAACGCTAACCCTAACCCTAACACTAACCCTAACCCTAACCCTAACCCTAACGCTAACGCTAACCCTTATCCTAACGCTAAACCTAACACTAACCCTAACCCTAACCCTAACTCTAAGGCTAACCCTAACCCTAACCCTAACCCTAACCCTAACCCTAAAGCTAACCCTAACCCTAACCCTAACCCTAACCCTAACCCTAACCCTTACCCTAACGCTAACGCTAACCCTAACCCTAACCCTAACCCTAACGCTAACCCTAACCCTAACCCTAACGCTAACGCTCACCCTAAACCTAACCCTAACCCTACCCCTAACCCTAACGCTAAGCCTAACCATAACCCTAACCCTAACCCTAACGCTAACGCTAACCCAACCCTAACCATAACCCTAACGCTAACACCAGCTCTAACTCTAACCCTGACCCTAAACCTAATGCTAACGCTAACCCTAACCCTAACCCTAACGCTAACCCTAACCCTAACTCTAAACCTAACACTAACCCTAACTCTAAACCTAAACATAACCCTAACCCTGACCCTAACACTAAGCCTAACCCTAACCCTAACCCTTACCCTAACCCTAACGCTAACGCTAACCCTAATCCTAACACTAACCCTAACCCTAACCCTAACCCTAACCCTAACCCTAACCCTAACTCTAACTCTAACGCGTACCGTAACCCTAACTCTAACCCTAACCCTAACGCTAACCCTAACCCTAACACTAACCCTAACACTAACCCTAACCCAAACCCTAACCCTCACCCTAACGCAAACCTAACCCTAACCCTAACCCTAACCCTAACCCTAAGGCTAACCCTAACCCTAACCCTAACCCTAACCCTAACGCTAACGCTAACCCTAACGCTAACCCTAACCCTAACCCTAACCCTAACGCTAACCCTAAACCTAACTCTAAACCTAACCCTAACCCTAACCCTAACCCTAAAGCTAACCCTAAACCTAACGCTAACGCTCATCCTAACCCAAAACCTAACCCTAACCCTAACCCTAACCCTAACCCTAACCCTAACCCTAACGCTAACGCTCATCCAAACCCTAACCCTAACGCTAACCCTAACCCTAACCCAAATCCTAACCCTAACCCTAACCCTAACCCTAACCCTAACGCTAACCCTAACCCTAACCCTAACGCTAACCCTAAAAATAACCCTAACCCTAACCCTAACCCTAAAGCTAACCCTAACCCTAACCCTAACCCTAACCCTAACCCTAACCCTTACCCTAACGCTAACGCTAACGCTAACCCTAACCCTAACCCTAACGCTAACCCTAACCCCAACCCTAACCCTAACCCTAACCCTAAACCTAACGCTAACGCTAACCCTTATCCTAACGCTAAACCTAACCCTAACCCTAACACTAATCCTAACCCTAACCCTAACCCTAAGGCTAACCCTAACCCTAACCCTAACCCTAACCCTAACCCTAACCCTAAGCCTGACCCTAACCCTAACCCTAACCCTAACCCTAACCCTAAGCCTGACCCTAACCCTAACCCTAACACTAACCCTAACACTAAACCTAACCCTAACCCTAACCCTTACCCTAACCCTAACGCTAACGCTAACCCTAATCCTAACACTAACCCTAACCCTAACCCTAACCCTAACCCTAACCCTAACCCTAACTCTAACTCTATCGCGTACCGTAACCCTAACTCTAACCCTAACCCTAACGCTAACCCTAACCCTAACACTAACCCTAACACTAACCCTAACCCAAACCCTAACCCTAACCCTAACGCAAACCTAACCCTAACCCTAACCCTAACCCTAACCCTAAGGCTAACCCTAACCCTAACCCTAAACCTAACGCTAACGCTAACCCTAACGCTAACCCTAACCCTAAACCTAACCCTAACCCTAACCCTAAACCTAACCCTAACCTTAACCCTAGCGCTAACGCTAACGCTAAACCTAAACCTAACCCTCACCCTAACCGTAACCCTA
>NW_027459489.1:735000-740000 GCF_050624435.1 Tenrec ecaudatus
CCTAACACTAAGCCTAACCCTAAGCCTAACCCTAACCCTAACCATAACCCTAAAGCTAACCCTCACCCTAACCCTAACCCTAAGCCTAACCCTAACCCAAACCCTAACCCTAACCCTAATCCTAACCCTAACCCTAACCCTAACCCTAACCCTAACGCTAACGCTAATGCTAAACCTAACCCTAACCCTAACCCCAACCCTAACGCTAACCCTAAACCTAAACCTAACCCTAACCCTAACCCTAACCCTAACGCTAAACCTAACCCTAACCCTTACTCTAACGCTAAACCTAAACCTAACAATAACCCTAACCCTAAACCTAACCCTAACCCTAACGCTAAAGCTAACCCTAACCCTAACCCTAACCCTAAACCAAACGCGAACGCTAACCCTAACCCTCACCCTAACGCTAACCCTAACCCTAACCCTAACCCTAACCCTAACCCTAACCCTAACCCTATCGCTAAACCTAACCCTAACCCTAACGCGAACGCTAACCCTAACCCTAACACTAAACCTAACCCTAACCCTAACACTAACCCTAACCCTAACCCTAACCCTAACCCTAACCCTAACCCTAACGCTAACCCTAACCCTAACCCTAACCCAAACCCTAACCCTAACGCTAACCGTAACCCTAACCCTAACCCTAACCCTAAACCTAACCCTAACCCTAACCCTAACCCTAACGCTAAACCTAAACCTAACCCTAACACTAACCCT
The DNA here is from genome assembly GCF_050624435.1 of Tenrec ecaudatus. Lineage (NCBI taxonomy): Eukaryota > Metazoa > Chordata > Mammalia > Afrosoricida > Tenrecidae > Tenrec > Tenrec ecaudatus. Next base: position 735,724 of record NW_027459489.1, read on the forward strand.
AACCCTAACCCTAACCCTAACGCTAACCCTAACGTTAACCCTAACCCTAACCCTAATGCTAACGCTAACCCTAACGCTAACCCTAACCCTAACCCTAACCCTAACGCTAACCCTAAACCTAACTCTAAACCTAACCCTAAACCTAACCCTAACCCTAACGCTAACCCTAAACCTAACGCTAATGCTCATCCTAACCCAAAACCTAACCCTAACCCTAACCCTAACCCTAACCCTAACCCTAATGCTAACGCTAACGCTAAACCTAACCCTAAACCTAACCCTAACCCTAACCCTAACCCTAACGCTAACCCTAACCCTAACCCTAACCCTAACCCTAACGCTAACCCTAAAAATAAACCTAACCCTAACACTACCCCTAACCCTAACCCTAAAGCTAACCTTAACCCTAACCCTAACCCTAACCCTTACCATAACCCTAAAGCTAATGCTAACCCTAACCCTAAAGCTAACGCTAACCCTAACCCTAACGCTAATCCTATCCCTAACCCTAACCCGAACCCTAACCCTAAACCTACCCCTAAACCTAACCCTAACCCTAACGCTATACCTAACCCTAACCCTAACCCTAATCCTAACCCTAACCCTAACGCTAACCCTAAAAATATCCCTAACCCTAACCCTACCCCTAACCCTAACCCTAAAGCCAACCCTAACCCTAAACCTAACCCTTACCCTTACGCTAACGCTAACGCTAACCCTAACCCTAACCCTAACCTTAACGCTAACCCTAACCCTAAGCCTAACCCTAACCCTAACACTAATCCTAACACTAACCCTAGCCCTAACCCTAAGGCTAAACCTAACCCTAACGCTAACCCTAACCCTAACCCTAACCCTTACGCTAACGCTAACTGTAACGCTAACCCTAACTCTAACCATAACGCTAACCCTAAACCTAACTGTAAACCTAACCCTAACCCTAACCCTAACCCTAAACCTAACCCTAAACCTAACGCTAACGTTCATCCTAACCCTAACCCTAACCCTAACACTAACCCTAACCCTTACCCAAACCCTAACCCTAACCCTAACCCTAACCCTAACCCTAACCCTAACGCTATACCTAACCCTAACCCTAACCCTAATCCTAACCCTAACCCTAACGCTAACCCTAAAAATAACCCTAACCCTAACCCTACCCCTAACCCTAACCCTAAAGCCAACCCTAACCCTAAACCTAACCCTTACCCTTACTCTAACGCTAACGCTAACCCTAACCCTAACCCTAACCTTAACGCTAACCCTAACCCTAAGCCTAACCCTAACCCTAACCCTAACGCTAACGCTAACGCTTATCCTAACGCTAAACCTAACCCTAACCCTAACGCTAACCCTAAAAATAACACTAACCCTAACCCTAACCCTAACCCTAAGGCTAAACCTAACCCTAACACTAACCCTAACCCTAACCCTAACCCTTACCCTAACGCTAACCCTAACACTAACCCTAACCGTAAACCTAACCCTAACCCTAACCCTAACCCTAACCCTAAGCCTAACACTAACCATAACCCTAACCCTAAACCTAACCCTAACCCTAATGCTAACCCTAACCCTAACCCTAACCCTAACCCTAACCCTAGCCTAACCCTAACCCTAACCCTAATCTTAACCCTAACGCTATCGCTAACGCTAAACCTAACCTAACCCTAACCCTAAACCTAACCCTAACCTTAACGCTAACCCTAACGCTATCCCTAGCCCGAACCCTAACCCTAACCCTAACCCTAACGCTAAACCTAACCCTAACCCTAACGCTAAACCTAACCCTAACCCTAACCCTATCCCTAACCCTAACCCTAACCCTAACCCTAACCCTAACCCTAAAACGAACGCGAACGCTAACCCTAACCCTAACCCTAACGCTAAGCCTAACCCTAACCCTAACCCTAACGCTAACCCTAAAACTAACACTAACCCTAACGCTAACGCTAACCCTAAACCTAACGCTAAACCTAACCCTAACCCTAACACTAACCCTAACCCTAACCCTAACCCTAACGCTAACCCTAAACCTAAACCTAACCCTAACGCTAACCCTAACCCTAAACCTAAGGCTAAACCTAACCCTAACCATAACCCTAACCCTAACCCTAAACCTAACCCTAACCCTAACCCTAACGCTAACCCTAACCCTAATCCTAACGCTACACCTAGCCCTAACTCTAACCCAGACCATAAACCTAATGCTAACGCTAAACCTAACCCTAACCCTAACGATAACCCTAAACCTAACCCTAACCCTAACCCTAACGCTAACGCTAAACCTAAACCTAACCCTAACCCTAACCCTAACACTAACCCTAACCCTAACCCTAACCCTTACACTAACCCTAACGCTAACGCTAACCCTAATCCTAACCCTAACCCTAACTCTAACCCTAACCCTAAACCTAAACCTAACGCTAACGCTAACCCTAACCCTAACCCTAACGCTAACACTAGCCCTAACCCTAACCATAATGCTAACGCTAACCCTAACCCTAACGCTAACGCTAACCCTAACCCTAACGCGAAACCTAACCCTAACCCTAACACTAACCCTAACCCTAACCCTAACCCTAACCCTAACGCTAACCCTAACCCTAACCCTAACCCTAACGCTAACCCTAACCGTAACCCTAACCCTAACCCTAACCCTATCGCTAACGCTAACCCTAACCCTAACGCTAACCCTAAACCTAACCCTAACCCTAACCCTAACGCTAATGCTAGCCCTAACCCTAACCCTAACCCTAAACCTAACGCTAACCCTAACCCTAACCCTAAGCTTAAACCTAACGCTAACGCTAACCCTAAGCCTAACCCTAACCCTAACCCTAACACTAATCCTAACAATAACCCTAACCCTAAACCTAACCCTAACCCCAACCTTAACTCTAGCCCTAACCCTAACCTTAACCCTAACCCTAACCCTAACCCTAACGCTAACACTAACGCTAACGCTAAACCGAACCCTAACCCTAACCCTAACCCTAACGCTAACCCTAACCCTAACCCTAACGCTAACCCTAAAAATAACCCTAACCCTTACCATAACCCTAACCCTTACCCTAAAGCTAACCCTAACCCTAATCCTAACCCTAACCCTTACCCTAACGCTAACGCTAACCCTAACCCTAACCCTAACCCTAACGCTAACCCTAACCCTAACCCTAACCCTAACCCTAACCCTAACGCTAACGCTAACCCTAACCCTAACCCTAACGCTAACCCTAACCCCAACTCTAACCTTAACCCTAACCCTAACCTTAACGCTAACCCTAACCCTAACCCTAACCCTAACGCTAACGCTAACCCTTATCCTAACACTAAATCTAACCCTAACCCTAATCCTAACCCTAACCCTAACCCTAAGGCTAACCCTAACCCTAACCCTAACCCTAACCCTTACCCTAACGCTAACCCTAACCCTAACCCTAACCCTAACCCTAACCCTAAGCCTAAGCCTAACCCTAACCGTAACCCTAACACTAAACCTAACCCTAAACCTAATGCTAACCCTAACCCTAACCCTAACCCTAACCCTAGCGCTAACCCTAACCCTAACCCTAACACTAACCCTAACCCTAACGCCAACGCTAACCCTAACCCTACCCCTAACGCTAACCGTAACCCTAACCCTAATGCTAACGCTGACCCTAACCCTAACCCTAACGCTAAACCTAACCCTAACACTAACCCAAACCCTAACCCTAAACCTAACCCGAACGCTAACCCTAACTCTAACCCTAACCCTAACACTAACGCTAACCCTTACCCTAACCCTAACGCTAACCCTAACCCTAACCCTAACCCTAACGCCAACGCTAACCCTAACCCTAAACCTAACGCTAACCGTAACCCTAACCCTAATGCTAACGCTGACCCTAACCCTAACCCTAACGCTAACCCTAACCCTAACACTAACCCAAACCCTAACACTAAACCTAACCCTAACGCTAACCCTAACCCTAACCCTAACCCTAACACTAAGGCTAACCCTTTCCCTAACCCTAACGCTAACCCTAACCCTAACCCTAACCCTAAGCCTAACCCTAAACATAACCCTAACCCTAACCCTAACCCTAACCCTAACCCTAACGCTAACGCTAACCCTAACCCTTATGCTAACCCTAACACTAACCCTAACCTAACCCTAACCCTAACCCTAACCCTAAACCTAACCCTAAACCTAACGCTAACCCTAACCCTAACCCTAAACCTAACACTAACCCTAACCCTAACCCTAACCCTAACCCTAAGCCTAACCGTAA
>NW_027459489.1:747500-752500 GCF_050624435.1 Tenrec ecaudatus
TAACCCTAACCCTAACCCTAACGCTAACGCTAAACCTAAACCTAACCCTAACCCTGACCCTAACACTAACCCTAACCCTAACCCTAACCCTTACCCTAACCCTAACGCTAACCCTAACCCTAAACCTAAACCTAACACTAACGCTAACCCTAACCCTAACCCTAACGCTAACCCTAACCCTAACCCTAACCATAACCCTAACGCTAACCCTACCCCTAACCCTAACTCTAACGCTAACGCTAACCCTAACCCTAACGCGAAACCTAACCCTAACCCTAACCCTAACCCTAACCCTAACCCTAACCCTAACGCTAACCCTAACCCTAACCCTAACGCTAACCCTAACCCTAACCCTAACCCTAACTCTAACCCTAACCCTAAACCTAACCCTAACCCTAACGCTAACGCTAACCCTAACCCTAACACTAACACTAACCCTAAACCTAAACCTAACCCTAACCCTAACGCTAACGCTAACCCTAACCCTAACACTAACACTAACCCTAAACCTAACCCTAACCCTAACCCTAACGCTAATGCTAACCCTAACCCTAACCCTAACGCTAACGCTAACCCTAACCCTAACGATAATCGTAACCCTAACCCTAACCCTAACTCTAAATCTAACCCTAACCCTAACCCTAACTCTAAGCCTAACCCTAACGCTAACGCTAACCCTAAGCCTGACCCTAACCCTAACCCTAACACTAATCCTAACACTAACCCTAAACCTAACCCTAACCCTAACCCTAACCTTAACTCTAACTCTAACGCTTACCCTAACCTTACCCTAACCCTAACCCTAACGATAATCCTAACCCTAACCCTAACCCTAACCCTAACACTAACCCTAACCCTAACCCTAACCCTAACCCTAACCCTAACGCAACCCTAACCCTAACCCTAACCCTAACCGTAACGCTAAACCTAATCCTAACCCTAAACCCAAACCTAACGCTAACGCTCATCCCAAACCTAACCCTAACGCTAATCCTAACCCTAACCCAAAGCCTAACCCTAACCCAAACCCTAACCCTAACCCTAACCCTAACGCTAACGCTAACGCTAACGCTAAACCTAACCCTAACCCTAACCCTAACCCTAACCCTAACGCTAACCCTAACCCTAACCCTAACCCTAACGCTAACCCTAAAAATAACCCTAACCCTTACCCTAACCCTAACCCTAACCCTATAGCTAACCCTAACCCTAATCCTAACCCTAACCCTGACCCTAACGCTAACGCTAACCCTAACCCTAACCCTAACCCTAATCCTAACGCTAATCCTAACCCTAACCCTAACCCTAACCTTAACGCTAACCCTAACACTAACCCTAACCATAACCCTAAACCTAACCCTAACCTTAACGCTAACCCTAACCATAACCCTAAACCTAACCCTAACCTTAACGCTAACCCTAACCCTAACCCTAACCCTAACCCTAACGCTAACGCTAACCCTAATCCTAACGCTAAATCTAACCCTAACCCTAATCCTAACCCTAACCCTAACCCTAAGGTTAACCCTAACCCTAACCCTAACCCTAACCCTAAACCTAACGCTAACCGTAACCCTAACCCTAATGCTAACGCTGACCCTAACCCTAACCCTAACGCTAACCCTAACCCTAACACTAACCCAAACCCTAACCCTAAACCTAACCCTAACGCTAACCCTAACCCTAACCCTAACCCTAACACTAACGCTAACGCTAACCCTTACCCTAACCCAAACGCTAACCCTAACCCTAACCCTAACCCTAAGCCTAACCCTAAACATAACCCTAACCCTAACACTAACCCTAACGCTAACGCTAACCCTAACCCTTATGCTAACCCTAACCCTAACCCTAACCTAACCCTAACCCTAACCCTAACCCTAAACCTAACCCTAAACCTAACGCTAACCCTAACCCTAATCCTAACCCTAAACCTAACACTAACCCTAACCCTAACCCTAACCCTCAGCCTAACCGTATGCGTAACCCTAACCCTAACCATAACCCTAAAGCTAACCATAACCATAACCCTAAACCTAAGCCTAACCCTAACCCAAACCATAACCCTAACCCTAACCCTAACCCTAAGCCTAACCCTAAGCCTAACCCTAAACCTAATCATAACCCTAAAGCTAACCCTAACCCTAACCCTAACCCTAATCCTAAGCCTAACCCTAACACAAAACCTAACCTTAACCCTAACCCTAACCCTAACCCTAACCCTAACGCTAACGCTAACGCTCACCCTAACCCTAACCCTAACCCTAACCCTAACCCTAACGCTAACCCTAACCCTAACCTTAACCCTAACCCTAACCCTAACCCTAACCCTAACGCTAACGCTAACGCTCACCCTAACCCTAACCCTAACCCTAACCCTAACCCTAACGCTAACCCTAACCCTAATCCTAACCCTAACGCTAACACTAACCCTAACACTACCGCTAACCCTAACCCTAACCTTAACACTAACCTAACGCTAACGTTAACCCTAACGCTAACGCTAACGCTAACCCTAACCGTAACGCTAAACCTAACCCTAACCCTAACCCTAAACCTAACCCTAACTCTAACCCTAACCCTAACCCTAACCCTAACCGTAACGCTAACGCTAACCCTAACCCTAACCCTAACGCTAACCCTAACCATAACCCTAACCCTAACCCTAACGTTAACGCTAACCCTAACCCTAACCATAACGCTAACCCTAACCCTAACACTAACCCTAACCCTAATGCTAACGCTAAGCCTAACCCTAACCCTAACCCTAACCCTAAACCTAAGCCTAACCCTAACCCTAACCCTAACCCTAAAACTAACCCTAACCCTAACGCTAACCCTAACCCTAACCCTAACCCTAGCGCTAACCCTAACCCTAACCCTAACCCTAACACTAACGCCAACGCTAACCCTAACCCTAACCCTAACGCTAACCGTAAACCTAACCCTAATGCTAACGCTGACCCTAACCCTAACCCTAACGCTAACCCTAACCCTAACACTAACCCAAACCCTAACCCTAAACCTAAACCTAACGCTAACCCTAACCCTAACCCTAACCCTAACGCTAACCCTTACCCTAACCCTAACGCTAACCCTAACCCTAACCCTAACCCTAACCCTAACGCTAACGCTAACCCTAACCTTAACGCTAACCCTAACCCTAAAGCTAACCCTAACCCTAACCCTAACCCTTACCCTTACGCTAACGCTAACCCTAACCCTAACCCTAACCTTAACGCTAACCCTAACCCTAACCCTAACCCTAACGCTAACGCTAAAGCTTATCCTAACGCTAAACCTAACACTAACCCTAACCCTAACGCTAACCCTAAAAATAACCCTAACCCTAACCCTAACCCTAAGGCTAACCCTAACCCTAACCCTAACCCTTACCCTAACGCTAACCCTAACCCTAACCCTAACCCTAAACCTAACCCTAACCCTAACCCTAACCCTAACCCTAACCCTAACCCTAAGCCTAACCCTAACCATAACCCTAACCCTAAACCTAACCCTAACCCTAACGCTAACACTAACCCTAACCCTAAACCTAACCCTAACCCTAACCCTAACCTTAACCCTAACGCTAACGCTAACGCTAAACCTAACCCTAACCCTAACCCTAACCCTAACCCTAACGCTAACCCTAACGCTAACCCTAGCCCGAACCCTAACCCTAACCCTAACCCTAACCCTAACCCAAACCCTAACACTAAACCTAACCCTAACCCAAACCCTAACGCTAAACCTAACCCTAAACCTAACCCTATCCCTAACCCTAGCCCTAACCCAAACCCTAACGCTAACGCTAACCCTAACCCTAACCCTAACCCTAAACCGAACGCGAACGCTAATCCTAACCCTAACCCTAACGCTAACCCTAACCCTAATCCTAACGCTAACCCTAGCTCTAACTCTAACCCTGACCCTAAACCTAATGCTACCGCTAACCCTAACCCTAACCCTAATGATAACCCTAACCCTAACCCTAACGCTAACGCTAAACCTAAACCTAACCATAACCCTGACCCTAACACTAACCCTAACCCTAACCCTAACCCTTACCCTAACCCTAACGCTAACCCTAACCCTAAACCTAAACCTAACACTAACGCTAACCCTAACCCTAACCCTAACCCTAACGCTAACCCTAACCCTAACCCTAACCATAACCCTAACGCTAACCCTACCCCTAACCCTAACCCTAACGCTAACGCTAACGCTAACCCTAACGCGAAACCTAACCCTAACCCTAACACTAACCCTAACCCTAACCCTAACCCTAACCCTAACCCTAACGCTAACCCTAACCCTAACCCTAACGCTAACCCTAACCCTAACCCTAACCCTAACTCTAACCCTAACCCTAAACCTAACCCTAACCCTAACGCTAACGCTAACCCTAACCCTAACACTAACGCTAACCCTAAACCTAACCCTAACCCTAACCCTAACGCTAATGCTAACCCTAACCCTAACCCTAACGCTAACGCTAACCCTAACCCTAACGATAATCCTAACCCTAACCCTAACCCTAACCCTAAATCTAACCCTAACCCTAACCCTAACTCTAAGCCTAACCCTAACGCTAACGCTAACCCTAAGCCTAACCCTAACCCTAACCCTAACACTAATCCTAACACTAACACTAAACCTAACCCTAACCCTAACCCTAACCTTAACTCTAACTCTAACGCTTAACCTAACCTTACCCTAACCCTAACCCTAACGATAGTCCTAACCCTAACCCTAACACTAACCCTAACACTACCCCTAACCCTAACCCTAACCCTAACCCTAACCCTAACGCAACCCTAACCCTAACCCTAACCCTAACCGTAACGCTAAACCTAATCCTAACCCTAAACCTAAACCTAATGCTAACGCTCATCCTAAACCTAAACCTAACGCTAATCCTAACCCTAACCCAAAGCCTAACCCTAACCCAAACCCTAACCCTAACCCTAACCCTAACGCTAACGCTAACGCTAACGCTA
>NW_027459489.1:765000-767500 GCF_050624435.1 Tenrec ecaudatus
ACCCTAAAGCTAACCCTAACCCTAACCCTAACCCTAACCCTAGGCCTAACCCTAACACAAACCCTAACCCTAACCCTAACCCTAACCCTAACCCTAACGCTAACGCTAACGCTCACCCTAACCCTAACCCTAACCCTAACCCTAACGCTAACCCTAACCCTAACCCTAACCCTAACGCTGAAACTAACCCTAACCCTAACCCTAACGCTAACCCTAACTCTAACCCTAAACCTAACCCTCACCCTAACCCTAACCCTAACTCTAACCCTAACGCTAACGCTAACGCTAACCCTAACCCTAACACTAACGCTAACCCTAACCCTAACTCTAAACCTAATCCTAACCCTAACCCTAACCCTAACCCTAACGCTAACCGTAACCCTAACCGTAAACCTAACCCTAACCCTAAACCTAATCCTAACCCAAACCCTAAACCTAACACTAACCCTAACCCTAACCCTAACCCTAACGCTAAATCTAACCCTAACCCTAACCCTAATCCTAACCCTAACGCTAACACTAACCCTAACACTACCGCTAACCCTAACCCTAACCCTACACTAACCTAACGCTAACGCTAACCCTAACCCTAACGCTAACGCTAACCCTAACCCTAACGCTAAACCTAACCCTAACCCTAACCCTAAACCTAACCCTAACTCTAACCCTAACCCTAACCCTAACTGTAACGCTAACGCTAACCCTACCCCTAACCCTAACGCTAACCCTAACCATAACCCTAACCCTAACCCTAACGCTAACACTAACCCTAACCGTAACACTAACCATAACGCTAACCCTAACCCTAACACTAACCCTAACCCTAACCCTAATGCTAATGCTAATGCTAACCCTAACCCTAACCCTAACCCTAACCCTAACCCTAACCCTAACCCTAACCCTAAGCCTAACCCTAACCCTAACCCTAACCCTAAACCTAACTCTAACCCTAACGCTAACCCTAACTCTAACCCTAACCCTAACCCTAGCGCTAACCCTAATCCTAACCCTAACCCTAACGCCAACGCTAACCCTAACCCTAACCCTAACGCTAACCGTAACCCTAACCCTAATGCTAATGCTGACCCTAACCCTAACCCTAACGCTAACCCTAACCCTAACACTAACACAAACCCTAACCTATAACCTAACCCTAACGCTAACCCTAACCCTAACCCTAACCCTAACACTAACGCTAACCCTTACCCTAACCCTAACGCTAACCCTAACCGTAACCCTAACCCTAAGCCTAACCCTAAACATAACCCTAACCCTTACCCTAACCCTAACGCTAACGCTAACCCTAACCCTTATGCTAACCCTAACCCTAACCTAACCCTAACCCTAACCCTAACCTAACCCTAACCCTAACCCTAACCCTAAACCTAACCCTAAACCTAACACTAACCCTAACCCTATCCCTAACCCTAAGCCTAACCGTAAGTGTAACCCTAACACTAACCATAACCCTAAAGCTAACCATAACCAAAACCCTAAACGTAAGCCTAACCCTAACCCAAACCCTAACCCTAACCCTAACCCTAAGCCTAACCCTAAGCCTAACCCTAACCCTAACCATAACCCTAAAGCTAATCCTAACCCTAACCCTAACCCTAACCCTAACCCTAACGCTAACGCTAACGCTCACCCTAACCCTAACCCTAACCCTAACCCAAACCCTAACGCTAACGCTAACCCTAACCCTAACGCTAACGCTAACCCTAACCCTAACGCTAAACCTAACCCTAACCCTAACCCTAACCCTAACCCTAACCCTAACGCTAACCGTAATCCTAACCGTAAACCTAACCCTAACCCTAAACCTAATCCTAACCCAAACCCTAAACCTAACGCTAACCCTAACCCTAACCCTAACGCTAACCCTAACCCTAACCCTAACCCTAACCCTAATCCTAACCCTAACGCTAACACAAACCCTAACACTACCGCTAACCCTAAACCTAACCCTAACACTAACCTAACGCTAAACCTAACCCTAACCCTAACCCTAAACCTAACCCTAACTCTAACCCTAACCCTAAACCTAACTGTAACTCTAACGCTAACCCTAACCCTAACCCTAACGCTAACCCTAACCATAACCCTAACCCTAACCCTAACGCTAACGCTAACCCTAACCCTAACCCTAACCATAACGCTAATCCTAACCCTAACACTAACCCTAACCCTAACCCTAATGCTAACGCTAACCCTAACCCTAACCCTAAGCCTAACCCTAACCCTAACCCTAACCCTAACCCTAACCCTAAACCTAACCCTAACCCTAACGCTAACCCTAACCCTAACCCTAACCCTAACCCTAGCGCTAACCCTAACCCTAACCCTAACGCCAACGCTAACCCTAACCCTAACCCTAACGCTAACCGTAACCCTAACCCTAATGCTAACGCTGACCCTAACCCTAACCCTAACGCTAACCCTAACCCTAACACTAACCCAAACCCTAACCCTAAACCTAACCCTAACGCTAACTCTAACC
>NW_027459489.1:772500-775000 GCF_050624435.1 Tenrec ecaudatus
CTAACCCTAACCTTAACCCTAACGCTAACGCTAACGCTAAACCTAAACCTAACCCTCACCCTAACCGTAACCCTAACCCTAACCCTAACCTTAATGCTAACCCTAACGCTATCTCTAACCCTAACCCTAACCCTAACCCTAACGCTAACCCTAACCATAACCCTAACCCTAACCCTAGCCCTAACCCTAACCCTAACCCTAACCCTAGCGCTAACCCTAACCCTAACCCTAACCCTAACCCTAACCCTAACGCTAACCCTAACCCTAACACTAACCCTAAACCTAACGCTAACCCTAACCCTAACCCTAACGCTAACCCTAACCCTAACCCTAAGCCTAACCCTAACCCTAACCATAACCCTAACCCAAACCCTAACCCTAAACCTAACCCTAGCGCTAACCCTAAACCTAACCCTAACACTAACGCTAACCCTTACCCTAATCCTAACGCTAACGCTAACCCTAACCCTTATGCTAACCCTAACCCTAACCCTAACCTAACCCTAACCCTAACCCTAACCCTAACTCTAAACCGAACCCTAAACCTAACGCTAAACCTAACCCTAACCCTAACCCTAAGCCTAACCCTAAGCCTAACCCTAACCCTAACCATAACCCTAAAGCTAACCCTCACCCTAACCCTAACCCTAATCCTAACCCTAACCCAAACCCTAACCCTATCCCTAACCCTAACCCTAACCCAAACGCTAACCCTAAACCTAAACCTAACCCTAACCCTAACCCTAACCCTAAGCCTAACCCTAACGCTAAACCTAACCCTAACCCTTACTCTAACGCTAAACCTAAACCTAACAATAACCCTAACCCTAAACCAAACCCTAACCCTAACCCTAACGCTAAAGCTAACCCTAAACCTAACCCTAAACCTAACGCGAACGCTAACCCTAACACTAACCCTAACCCTAACCCTAATGCTAACGCTAACCCTAACCCTAACCCTAAGCCTAACCCTAACCCTAACCCTAACCCTAACCCTAACCCTAAACCTAACCCTAACCCTAACGCTAACCCTAACCCTAACCCTAACCCTAACCCTAGCGCTAACCCTAACCCTAACCCTAACGCCAACGCTAACCCTAACCCTAACCCTAACGCTAACCGTAACCCTAACCCTAATGCTAACGCTGACCCTAACCCTAACCCTAACGCTAACCCTAACCCTAACACTAACCCAAACCCTAACCCTAAACCTAACCCTAACGCTAACTCTAACCCTAACCCTAACACTAACGCTAACCCTTACCCTAACCCTAACGCTAACCCTAACCCTAACCCTAACCCTAAGCCTAACCCTAAACATAACCCTAACCCTAACCCTAAGCCTAACCCTAACCCTAACGCTAACGCTAACCCTAACCCTTATGCTAACCCTAACCCTAACCCTAACCTAACCCTAACCCTAACCCTAACCCTAAACATAACCCTAAACCTAACACTAACCCGAACCCTATCCCTAACCCTAAGCCTAACCGTAAGTGTAACCCTAACCCTAACCATAACCCTAAAGCTAACCATAACCATAACCCTAAACGTAAGCCTAACCCTAACCCAAACCCTAACCCTAACCCTAACCCTAAGCCTAACCCTAAGCCTAACCCTAACCCTAACCATAACCCTAAAGCTAATCCTAACCCTAACCCTAACCCTAACCCTAAGCCTAACCCTAACACAAACCCTAACCCTAACCCTAACCCACACCCTAACCCTAACCCTAACCCTAACGATAACGCTAACGCTCACCCTAAACCTAACCCTAACCATAACCCTAATCCTAACCCTAACGCTAATGCTAACCCTAACCCTAACCCTAACGCTAACCCTAACCATAACCGTAACCCTTACCCTAACGCTAACCCTAACCCTAACCCTAACCCTAACGCTAACCCTAACCCTAAACCTAACCCTAACACTAATCCTAACCCTAACCCTAACGCTAACGCTAACCCTTACCCTAACGCTAAACCTAACCCTAACCCTAACCCTAAACCTAAACCTAAACCTAACCCTAACCCTAACCCCAATGCTCACGCTAACCCTAACCCTAACCCTAACCCTAACCCTAAACCTAACGCTAACCCTAACCCTAACCCTAACCCTAACCCTAACGCTAACGCTAAACCTAACACTAACGCTAACCCTAACGTTAACCCTAAGCCTAACCCTAACGCTAACGCTAACCCTAACCCTAACCCTAACCCTAACACTAATCCTAACACTAACCCTAACCCTAACCCTAACCCTAACCGTAACCCTAACCCTAACTCTAACTCTAACGCTTACCCTAACCCTAACCCTAACCCTAACCCTAACGCTAACCCAAAACCGAACCCTAACCCTAACACTAACCCTAACACTAACCCTAACCTTAACCCTAACCCTAACGCAACCCTAACCCTAACCCTAACGCTAACTCTACCCTAACGCTATCCCTAACCCTAACCCTAACCCTAACCCTAACGCTAACCCTAACCCTAACCCT
>NW_027459489.1:810000-817500 GCF_050624435.1 Tenrec ecaudatus
CTAACGATGAGGCTAACCCTAACCCTAACGCTAACCCTAACCTTAACACTAACCCAAACCCTAACCCTGAACCTAAACCTAACGCTAACCCTAACCCTAACCCTAACAATAACGCTAACCCTTACCCTAACCCTAACGCTAACCCTAACCCTAAACCTAAGCCCCAACCCTAACCCTAAGCCTAACCCTAACCATAACGCTAACCCTAACCCTAACCCTAACCCTAACGCTAACGCTAACCCTAACCCTTATGCTAACCCTAACCCTAACCCTAACCTAACCCTAACCCTAACCCTAAACCTAACCCTAAACCTAACGCTAACCCTAACCCTAACCCTAAACCTAACACTAACCCTAACCCTAACCCTAACCCTAATCCTAAGCCTAACCCTAAGCCTAACCCTAACCATAACCATAACACTAAAGCTAACCCTAACCCTAACCCTAACCCTAAGCCTAACCCTAACCCAAATTCTAACCCTAACCCTAACCCTAACCCTGCCGCTAACGTTAACGCTCACCCTAACCATAACCCTAACCCTAACCCTAACCCTAACGCTAACCCTAAACCTAACCCTAACCCTAACCCTAAACCTAAGGCTAAACCTAACCCTAAGCCTAACCCTAACCCTAACCCTAACCCTAACCCAAACCCTAACGCTAACTCTAACCCTAACGCTAACCCTAACCCTCACCCTAACGCTAACCCTAACCCTAACCCTAACCCTAACGCTAACGCTAACCCTAACCCTAACCCTAACGCTAACGCTAACCCTAACCCTAACGCTAAACCTAACCCTAACACTAACCCTAACCCTAACGCTAACCGTAACCCTAACCGTAAACCTAACCCTAATCCTAAACCTAATCCTAACCCTAACCCTAAACCTAACGCTAATCCTAACCCTAACCCTAACCCTAACGCTAACTCTAACCCTAACCCTAACCTAACGCTAACGCTAACCCTAACACTAACGCTAACGCTAACGCTAACCCTAAACCTAACGCTAAACCTAACCCTAACCCTAACCCTAACCCTAACCCTAACGCTAACGCTAACCCTAACCCTAACCCTAACGCTAACCCAAACCCCAATACTAACCTTAACCATAAACCTATCCCAATCCTAACGCTAACCCTAACCCTAACCCTAACGCAAACGCTAACCCTAACCCTAACGCTAACCCTAAATCTAACCCTAACCCTAACGCTAACCCTAACCCTAACCATAACACTAACGCTAACCCTAACCCTAACCTAACCCTAACCCTAAACATAACCCTAACCCTAACGCTAAACCTAACCCTAATCCTAACCCTAACGCTAACCCTAACCCTAGACCTAACCCTAACCCTACCCTAACCCTAACCCTAACCCTAACGCTAACGCTAACCCTACCCTAACGCTAAACCTAACCCTAACCCTAACCCTAACCCTAACGCTAACCGTAACCCTAACCGTAAACCTAATCCTAACCCTAACCCTAAACCTAACGCTAATCCTAACCCTAACCCTAACCCTAACGCTAACTCTAACCCTAACCCTAACCTAATGCTAACGCTAACCCTAACACTAACGCTAACGCTAACGCTAACCCTAAACCTAACGCTAAACCTAACCCTAACCCTAACCCTAACCCTAACCCTAACGCTAACGCTAACCCTAACCCTAACCCTAACGCTAACCCAAACCCCAATACTAACCTTAACCATAAACCTATCCCAATCCTAACGCTAACCCTAACCCTAACCCTAACGCTAACGCTAACCCTAACCCTAACGCTAACCGTAAATCTAACCCTAACCCTAACGCTAACCCTAACCCTAACCATAACACTAACGCTAACCCTAACCCTAACCTAACCCTAACCCTAAACCTAACCCTAACCCTAACGCTAAACCTAACCCTAATCCTAACCCTAACGCTAACCCTAACCCTAGACCTAACCCTAACCCTAATCCTAAACCTAACCCTAACGCTAACGCTAACCCTTACCCTAACGTTAACCTAACCCTAACCCTAACCCTAACCCTAACCCTAACGCTAACCATAACCCTAACCCAAACCCCAATCCTAACGCTAACCCTAACCCTAACCATAACCCTAACCCTAATGATAACGCTAAACCTAACACTAACGCTAACCCTAACAGTAACCCTAACCCTAACCCTAATGCTAACGCTAACCCTAACCATAACCCTAACGCTAACCCTAAGCCTATCCCTAACCCTAACCCTAACCCTAACCCTAATCCTAACGCTAACCCTAACCCTAACCCTAACGCTAACGCTAACCCTAACCATAACGCTAACCCTAACCTAACCCTAAACCTAACCCTAACCCAAACCCTAAACCTAGCCCTAACCCTAACGCTAAACCTAAACCTAACCCTAACCCTAACGCTAACCCTAACCCTAACGCTAACCCTAACCCTAACCCTAACGCTATCCCTAACCCTAACCCTAACCCTAACGCTAACGCTAAACCTAACCCTAACCCTAACGCTAACGCTAACACTAACCCTAACGCTAAACCTAACCCTAACCCTAACCCTAAACCTAACCCTAACTCTAACCCTAACCTTAACCCAAACCCTAACCCTAATCCTAACCCTAACGCTAACGCTAACCCTAACCCTAACCCTAAATCTAACCCTAACCTAACGCTAACACTAACCCTAACCCTAACGCTAACGCTAACCCTAACCCTAACGCTAACCCTAATCCTAACCCTAAACCTAACCCTAACCCTATTCCTAACCCTAACCCTAACCCTAACCCTAACCCTAACGCTAACCCTAACCCTAACCCTAACCCTAACGCTAACGCTAACCCTAAACCTAACCCTAACGCTAACGCTAACCCTAACCCTAACCCTAACGCTAACGCTAACCCTAACACTAACGCTAACGCTAACGCTAACCCTAAACCTAACGCTAAACCTAACCCTAACCCTAACCCTAACCCTAACCCTAACGCTAACGCTAACCCTAACCCTAACCCTAACGCTAACCCAAACCCCAATACTAACCTTAACCATAAACCTATCCCAATCCTAACGCTAACCCTAACCCTAACCCTAACGCTAACGCTAACCCTAACCCTAACGCTAACACAAAATCTAACCCTAACCCTAACGCTAACCCTAACCCTAACCATAACACTAACGCTAACCCTAACCCTAACCTAACCCTAACCCTAAACCTAACCCTAACCCTAACGCTAAACCTAACCCTAATCCTAACCCTAACGCTAACCCTAACCCTAGACCTAACCCTAACCCTAATCCTAACCCTAATCCTAACGCTAACGCTAACCCTTACCCTAACGTTAACCTAACCCTAACCCTAACCCTAACCCTAACGCTAACCCTAACCCTAACCCAAACCCCAATCCTAACGCTAACCCTAACCCTAACCCTAACCCTAACCCTAATGATAACGCTAAACCTAACACTAACGCTAACCCTAACGTTAACCCTAACCCTAACCCTAATGCTAACGCTAACCCTAACCCTAACCCTAACGCTAACCCTAAACCTAACCCTAACCCTAACCCTAACCCTATCGCTAAAACTAACCCTAACCCTAAACCTAACGCTAAACCTAACCCTAAGCCTAACCCTAACCCTAACCCTAACCCTAACCCAAACCCTAACGCTAACTCTAACCCTAACGCTAACCCTAACCCTCACCCTAACGCTAACCCTAACCCTAACCCTAACCCTAACGCTAACGCTAACCCTAACCCTAACCCTAACGCTAACGCTAACCCTAACCCTAACGCTAAACCTAACCCTAACCCTAACCCTAACCCTAACGCTAACCGTAACCCTAACCGTAAACCTAACCCTAATCCTAAACCTAATCCTAACCCTAACCCTAAACCTAACGCTAATCCTAACCCTAACCCTAACCCTAACGCTAACTCTAACCCTAACCCTAACCTAACGCTAACGCTAACCCTAACACTAACGCTAACGCTAACGCTAACCCTAAACCTAACGCTAAACCTAACCCTAACCCTAACCCTAACCCTAACCCTAACGCTAACGCTAACCCTAACCCTAACCCTAACGCTAACCCAAACCCCAATACTAACCTTAACCATAAACCTATCCAATCCTAACGCTAACCCTAACCCTAACCCTAACGCTAACGCTAACCCTAACCCTAACGCTAACCCTAAATCTAACCCTAACCCTAACGCTAACCCTAACCCTAACCATAACACTAACGCTAACCCTAACCCTAACCTAACCCTAACCCTAAACCTAACCCTAACCCTAACGCTAAACCTAACCCTAATCCTAACCCTAACGCTAACCCTAACCCTAGACCTAACCCTAACCCTAACCCTAACCCTAACCCTAACGCTAACGCTAACCCTAACCCTAACGCTAAACCTAACCCTAACCCTAACCCTAACCCTAACGCTAACCGTAACCCTAACCGTAAACCTAACCCTAATCCTAAACCTAATCCTAACCCTAACCCTAAACCTAACGCTAATCCTAACCCTAACCCTAACCCTAACGCTAACTCTAACCCTAACCCTAACCTAACGCTAACGCTAACCCTAACACTAACGCTAACGCTAACGCTAACCCTAAACCTAACGCTAAACCTAACCCTAACCCTAACCCTAACCCTAACGCTAACCCAAACCCCAATACTAACCTTAACCATAAACCTATCCAATCCTAACGCTAACCCTAACCCTAACCCTAACGCTAACGCTAACCCTAACCCTAACGCTAACCCTAAATCTAACCCTAACCCTAACGCTAACCCTAACCCTAACCATAACACTAACGCTAACCCTAACCCTAACCTAACCCTAACCCTAAACCTAACCCTAACCCTAACGCTAAACCTAACCCTAATCCTAACCCTAACGCTAACCCTAACCCTAGACCTAACCCTAACCCTAACCCTAACCCTAACCCTAACGCTAACGCTAACCCTAACCCTAACGCTAAACCTAACCCTAACCCTAACCCTAACCCTAACGCTAACCGTAACCCTAACCGTAAACCTAACCCTAATCCTAAACCTAATCCTAACCCTAACCCTAAACCTAACGCTAATCCTAACCCTAACCCTAACCCTAACGCTAACTCTAACCCTAACCCTAACCTAACGCTAACGCTAACCCTAACACTAACGCTAACGCTAACGCTAACCCTAAACCTAACGCTAAACCTAACCCTAACCCTAACCCTAACCCTAACTCTAACGCTAACCCTAACCCTAACCCTAACGCTAACCCAAACCCCAATACTAACCTTAACCATAAACCTATCCCAATCCTAACGCTAACCCTAACCCTAACCCTAACGCTAACGCTAACCCTAACCCTAACCCTAACGCTAACCCTAAATCTAACCCTAACCCTAACGCTAACCCTAACCCTAACCATAACACTAACGCTAACCCTAACCCTAACCTTACCCTAACCCTAAACCTAACCCTAACCCTAACGCTAAACCTAACCCTAATCCTAACCCTAACGCTAACCCTAACCCTAGACCTAACCCTAACCCTAATCCTAACCCTAACCCTAACGCTAACGCTAACCCTTACCCTAACGTTAACCTAACCCTAACCCTAACCCTAACCCTAACCCTAACGCTAACCATAACCCTAACCCAAACCCCAATCCTAACGCTAACCCTAACCCTAACCATAACCCTAACCCTAATGATAACGCTAAACCTAACACTAACGCTAACCCTAACAGTAACCCTAACCCTAACCCTAATGCTAACGCTAACCCTAACCATAAACCTAACGCTAACCCTAAGCCTATCCCTAACCCTAACCCTAACCCTAACCCTAATCCTAACGCTAACCCTAACCCTAACCCTAACGCTAACGCTAACCCTAACCATAACGCTAACCCTAACCTAACCCTAAACCTAACCCTAACCCAAACCCTAAACCTAGCCCTAACCCTAACGCTAAACCTAAACCTAACCCTAACCCTAACGCTAACCCTAACCCTAACGCTAACCCTAACCCTAACCCTAACGCTATCCCTAACCCTAACCCTAACCCTAACGCTAACGCTAAACCTAACCCTAACCCTAAAGCTAACGCTAACACTAACCCTAACGCTAAACCTAACCCTAACCCTAACCCTAAACCTAACCCTAACTCTAACCCTAACCTTAACCCAAACCCTAACCCTAATCCTAACCCTAACGCTAACGCTAACCCTAACCCTAACCCTAAATCTAACCCTAACCTAACGCTAACACTAACCCTAACCCTAACGCTAACGCTAACCCTAACCCTAACGCTAACCCTAATCCTAACCCTAAACCTAACCCTAACCCTATTCCTAACCCTAACCCTAACCCTAACCCTAACCCTAACGCTAACCCTAACCCTAACCCTAACCCTAACGCTAACGCTAACCCTAACCCTAACCCTAACGCTCACGCTAACCCTAACCCTAACCCTAACGCTAACGCTAACCCTAACACTAACGCTAACGCTAACGCTAACCCTAAACCTAACGCTAAACCTAACCCTAACCCTAACCCTAACCCTAACCCTAACGCTAACGCTAACCCTAACCCTAACCCTAACGCTAACCCAAACCCCAATACTAACCTTAACCATAAACCTATCCCAATCCTAACGCTAACCCTAACCCTAACGCTAACGCTAACCCTAACCCTAACGCTAACCCAAAATCTAACCCTAACCCTAACGCTAACCCTAATCCTAACCATAACACTAACGCTAACCCTAACCCTAACCTAACCCTAACCCTAAACCTAACCCTAACCCTAACGCTAAACCTAACCCTAATCCTAACCCTAACGCTAACCCTAACCCTAGACCTAACCCTAACCCTAATCCTAACCCTAATCCTAACGCTAACGCTAACCCTTACCCTAACGTTAACCTAACCCTAACCCTAACCCTAACCCTAACGCTAACCCTAACCCTAACCCAAACCCCAATCCTAACGCTAACCCTAACCCTAACCCTAACCCTAACCCTAATGATAACGCTAAACCTAACACTAACGCTAACCCTAACGTTAACCCTAACCCTAACCCTAATGCTAACGCTAACCCTAACCCTAACCCTAACGCTAACCCTAAACCTAACCCTAACCCTAACCCTAACCCTATCGCTAAAACTAACCCTAACCCTAAACCTAACGCTAAACCTAACCCTAAGCCTAACCCTAACCCTAACCCTAACCCTAACCCAAACCCTAACGCTAACTCTAACCCTAACGCTAACCCTAACCCTCACCCTAACGCTAACCCTAACCCTAACCCTAACCCTAACCCTAACGCTAACGCTAACCCTAACCCTAACCCTAACGCTAACGCTAACCCTAACCCTAACGCTAAACCTAACCCTAACCCTAACCCTAACCCTAACGCTAACCGTAACCCTAACCGTAAACCTAACCCTAATCCTAAACCTAATCCTAACCCTAACCCTAAACCTAACGCTAATCCTAACCCTAACCC
>NW_027459489.1:870000-872500 GCF_050624435.1 Tenrec ecaudatus
AACCCTAACGCTAACCCTGACACTAAACCTAACCCAAACCCTAACCCAAACCCTAACCCTAAACCTAACGCTAACGCTAACCCTAACCCTAACCGTAACGCTAACCCTAACCCTAACCCTAACCCTATCGCTAACGCTAACCCTAACCCTAACCTTAACCCTAACCCTAATGCTAACGCTAACCCTAACGCTAACCCTAACGCTAAAACTAACCCTATGCCTAACCCTAAACCTAACCCTAACCCTAACCCTAATACTAACGCTAACCCTAACCCTAACCCTAACCCTAACGCTAACGCTAACCCTAACCCTAACGCTAACCCTAAACCTAACCCTAACCCTAACCCTAACCATAACCCTAACGCTAACCCTAACCTAACTCTAACCCTAACCCTAACCCTAACCCTAACCCTAACCCTAATCCTAACCCTAACGCTAAACCTAACCCTAACCGTAACCCAAACGCTAACCCTTACCCTAACCCTAAACCTAACCCTAACCCTAACCCTTATGCTAACGCTAATCCTAACCCTAACGCTAACCCTAACCCTAACCCTAACCCTAACGCTAACCCTAACCCTAACCCTAACGCTAACCCTAACCCTAACCCTAACCCTAACGCTAACCCTAACCCTAACCCTAACCCTAACGCTAAGGCTAACCCTAACGCTAACCCTAACGCTAACGCTAACCCTAACCCTAACCCTAACCCTAACGCTAACGCTAACCCTAAGCCTAACCCTAACCCTAACCCTAACCCTAACGCTAACCCTAACCCTAACCCTAACCCTATATCTAACCCTAACCTAACGCTAACGCTAACCCTAACCCTAACGCTAACCCTAACCCTAACCCCATCTCTAACCCTAACCCTAAACCTAAGCCTAACGCTAACGCTAAACCTAACCCTAACCCTAACCCTAACGCTAACCCTAACCCAACCCCAACCCTAACACTAACACTAACCCTAACCCTAACTCTAACGCTAACCCTAACCCTAACCCTAACGCTAACCCTAGCCCTATACCTAACCCTAACCCTAACCCTAACCCTAACTCTAATCCTAACGCTAACACTAACCCTAACCCTAACCCTAACCCTAACGCTAACCCTATCCCTAAACGTAACCTTAACCCTAACCCTAACCCTAAACCTAACCCTATACCTAACGCTAACCCTAACCCTAACCCTAACCCTAACCCTAATGCTAACCCTAACCCTAACCCTAACCCTAACCCTAACGCTAACGCTAACCCTAACCCTAACCCTAACCCTAACGCTAACGCTAACCCTAACCCTAACGCTAACCCTAACCCTAACCCTAACCTAACGCTAACGCTAACCCTAACGCTAACGCTAACCCTAACCCTAACGCTAAACCTAACCCTAACCCTAAACCTAACGCTAAGGCTAACCCTAACGCTAACCCTAACGCTAACGCTAACCCTAACCCTAACCCTAACCCTAACGCTAACGCTAACCCTAAGCCAAACCCTAACCCTAACCCTAACCCTAACCCTAACGCTAACCCTAACCCTAACCCTATATCTAACCCTAACCTAACGATAACGCTAACCCTAACCCTAACGCTAACCCTAACCCTAACCCCATCTCTAACACTAACCCTAAACCTAAGCCTAACGCTAACGCTAAACCTAACCCTAACCCTAACCCTAACGCTAACCCTAACCCAACCCCAACCCTAACACTAACACTAACCCTAACCCTAACTCTAACGCTAACCCTAACCCTAACCCTAACCCTAACCCTAACGCTAACCCTAGCCCTATCCCTAACCCTAACCCTAACCCTAACTCTAATCTTAACGCTAACGCTAACCCTAACCCTAACCCTAACCCTAACGCTAACCCTATCCCTAAACGTAACCCTAACCCTAACCCTAACCCTAAACCTATCCCTATACCTAACGCTAACCCTAACCCTAACCCTAACCCTAACCCTAATGCTAACCCTAACCCTAACCCTAACCCTAACCCTAACGCTAACGCTAACCCTAACCATAACCCTAACCCTAACGCTAACGCTAACCCTAACCCTAACGCTAACCCTAACCCTAACCCTAACCTAACGCTAACGCTAACCCTAACGCTAACGCTAACCCTAACCCTAACGCTAAACCTAACCCTAACCCTAAACCTAACCCTAATGCTAACCCTAACCCTAACGCTAACGCTAACCCTAACCCTAACCCTAACCCTAACCCTAACGCTAACCCTAACCCTAACCCTAACGCTAACCCTAACACTAACCCTAACGCTAACCCTAACCCTAACCCTAAACCTAACCCTAACCCTAACCGTAACCCTAACCCTAACCTTAACCCTAACGCTAACGCTAACCCTAACCCTAACGCTAACGCTAACCCTAACCCTAACCCTAACCCTAACCCTTGCCTAACGCTAACGCTAACCCTAAGCCTACCGCTAACGCTAACCCTTAACCTAACGCTAACCCTAACCCTAACCCTAATGCTAATGCT
>NW_027459489.1:877500-880000 GCF_050624435.1 Tenrec ecaudatus
AACCCTAACCTTAACCCTAACCCTAACGCTAACCCTAACCCTAACCCTAACCTAACGCTAACGCTAACCATAACGCTAACGCTAACCCTAACCCTAACGCTAAACCTAACCCTAACCCTAAACATAACCCTAACCCTAACCCTAACCCTAACGCTAACCCTAACCCTAACCCTAACCCTAACCCTAACCCTAACCCTAACCCTAACCCTAACCCTAACCCACACCCTATCCCTAACCCTAACCCTAACCCTAACGCTAACGCTAACCCTAACCCTAACGCTAACGCTAAACCTAACCCTAACGCTCACCCTAACCCTAACCCTAACCCTAACCCTAACCCTAACCCTAACGCTAACGCTAACCCTAACCTTAACCCTAACGCTAACCCTAACCCTAACCCTAAAGCTTACGCTAACCCTAACCCTAAGGCTAACCCTAACGCTAAACCTAACCCAAACCCTAACCTTAACCCTAACCCTAACCCTAACCCTAACCCTACACCTAAGCCTAACACTAACTCTAACCCTAACGCTAACCCTAACGCTAACCGTAACCCTAACGCTAACCCTAACCCTAACCCTAACCCTAGCCTTAACCCTAACCCTAATGCTAAACCTAACCCTAACTCTAAACCTATCGCTAACGCTAACCCTAACCCTAACGCTAACCCTAACCCTAAACCTAACGCTATCCCTAACCCTAACCCTAAACCTAACCCTAACCGTAACCCTAACCCTAACCCTAACCCTAACCCTAACGCTAAACCTAACCCTAACCCTAAACATAACCCTAACCCTAACCCTAACCCTAACGCTAACCCTAACCC
The DNA here is from genome assembly GCF_050624435.1 of Tenrec ecaudatus. Classification (NCBI taxonomy): domain Eukaryota; kingdom Metazoa; phylum Chordata; class Mammalia; order Afrosoricida; family Tenrecidae; genus Tenrec; species Tenrec ecaudatus. Next base: position 878,327 of record NW_027459489.1, read on the forward strand.
TAACCCTAACCCTAACCCTAACCCTAACCCTAACCCACACCCTATCCCTAACCCTAACCCTAACCCTAACGCTAACGCTAACCCTAACCCTAACGCTAACGCTAAACCTAACCCTAACGCTCACCCTAACCCTAACCCTAACCCTAACCCTAACCCTAACCCTAAACCTAACCCTAACGCTAACCCTAACCCTAACCCTAAAGCTAACCCTAACCCTATCCCTAACCGTAACCCTAACCCTAACCCTAACGCTAACGCTAACCCTAACCTTAACCCTAACGCTAACCCTAACCCTAACCCTAACCCTAAAGCTTACGCTAACCCTAACCCTAAGGCTAACCCTAACGCTAACGCTAACCCTAACCCTAACCCTAACCCTAACCCTAACGCTAACCCTAACCCCAACCCTAACCCTAACGCTAACCCTAACCCTAAACCTAACCCTAACCATATCCCTAATGCTAACCCTAACCCTAACCGTAACCCTAACCCTAACCCTAACCCTAACCCTAACGCTAAAGCTAACGCTAACCCTAACCCTAACGCTAACCCTAACCCTAACCCTAACCCTAACCCTAATCCTTACCTAACGCTAACGCTAACCCTAACCCTAACGCTAACGCTAACCCTAAACCTAACGCTAACCCTAACCCTAACCCTAACCCTAATGCTAACGCTAACCCTAACGCTAATCCTAACCCTATCCCTAACCCTAACCCTAAACCTAACCCTAACCCTAATCCTAACGCTAACGCTAACCCTAACCCTAACGCTAACCCTAACCCTAACCCTAGCCCTAACCCGAACCCTAACCATAACCCTAACCCTAACGCTAAGCCTAACCCTAACCCTAACCCTAACCCTAACCCTAACCCTCACCCATCCCTAACCCTAACCCTAACCCTAACGCTAACGCAAATCCTAACCTTAACCCTAACGCTAACGCTAACCCTAACCCTAACGCTAACCCTAACCCTAACCGTAACACTAACCCTAACCCTAACCCTAACCCTAACCCTAACCCTAACCCTAACCCTAACGCTAACGCTAACCCTAACCCTAACCCTAACCCTAACGCTAACCCTAACCCTAACCCTAACCCTAACGCTAACCCTAACGCTAAGCCTAACCCTAAGGCTAACCCTAATGCTAACGCTAACCCTAACCCTAACCCTAAACCTAACGCTAACCCTAACCCTATCCCTAACCCTAACGCTAACGCTAACCCTAACCCTAACGCTAAACCTAACCCTAACTCTAACCCTAACCCTAACCCAAACCCTAACCCTAATCCTAACCCTAACGCTAACGCTAACCCTAACCCTAACCCTAACCTTAACCCTATATCTAACCCTAACCTAACGCTAACGCTAACCCTAACCCTAACGCTAACGCTAACCCTAACCCTAACGCTAACCCTAACCCTAACCCTAACGCTAAGCCTAACCCTAACCCTAAACCTAACCCTATCCCTAACCCTCACCCTATCCCTAACCCTAACCCTAACGCTAACGCAAACCCTAACCCTAACCCTAACGCTAATGCTAACCCTAACCCTAACCCTAACCCTAACCCTAACCGTAACACTAACCCTAACCCTAACCCTAACCCTAACGCTAACGCTAACCCTAACCCTAACCCTAACCCTAACGCTAACCCTAACCCTAAATCTAA
>NW_027459489.1:887500-890000 GCF_050624435.1 Tenrec ecaudatus
TAACCCTAACCCTAACCCTAACCCTAACGCTAACCCTACCACTAACCATAACCCTAACCCTAATCCTAACCCTAACTCTAACGCTAACACTAACCCTAACCCTAACCCTAACCCTAACCCTAACCCTAACACTAACCCTAACCCAAACGCTCACCATAACCCTTACCCTAACCCTAACCCTAACCTAACGCTAACGCTAACCCTAACCCTAACCCTAACGCTAACGCTAACCCTAACCCTAACGCTAAACCTAACCCTAACCCTAACCCGAACCCTAACCCTAACCCTAACGCTAACGCTAAACCTAACCCTAACCCAAACCCTAACGCTAACCCTAACCGTAACCCTAACCCTAAACCTAACCCTAACCCTAACGCTAACGCTAACCCTAACCCTAACCCTAATCCTAACCCTAACGCTAAACCTAACCCAAACCCTAACCTTAACCCTAACCCTAACCCTAACCCTACACCTAAGCCTAACACTAACTCTAACCCTAACGCTAACCCTAACGCTAACCGTAACCCTAACGCTAACCCTAACCCTAACCCTAACCCTAGCCTTAACCCTAACCCTAATGCTAACCCTAACCCTAACTCTAAACCTATCGCTAACGCTAACCCTAACCCTAACGCTAACCCTAACCCTAACCCTAACCCTAACCCTAAACCTAAACCTAATGCTAACCCTAACCCTAACCCTAACCCTAAACCTAACACTAACCCTAACCCGAACGCTAACGCTAACCCTAATCCTAACGCTAACCCTAACCCTAACCGTAACACTAACCCTAACCCTAACCCTAACCCTAACGCTAACCCTAACCCTAACCCTAACCCTAACGCTAACGCTAACCCTAACCCTAACCCTAACCCTAACGCTAACCCTAACCCTAACCCTAACCCTAACGCTAACCCTAACGCTAAGCCTAACCCTAAGGCTAACCCTAACTCTAACGCTAACCCTAACCCTAACCCTAACCCTAACGCTAACCCTAACCCTAACCCTAACCCTAACGCTAACGCTAACGCTAACCCTAACCCTAACGCTAAACCTAACCCTAACCCTAACCCTAACCCAAACCCTAAACCTAACCCTAACCCTAACCCAAACCCTAACCCTAATCCTAACCCTAACGCTAACGCTAACCCTAACCCTAACCCTATATCTAACCCTAACCTAACGCTAACGCTAACCCTAACCCTAACGCTAACGCTAACCCTAACCCTAACGCTAACCCTTACCCTAACGCTAACGCTAAACCTAAACCTAACGCTAACCCTAACCCTAACCCTAACCCTAATGCTAACGCTATCCCTAATGCTAACTTAACCCTATCCCTAACCCTAACCCTAAACCTAACCCTAACCCTAATCCTAACGCTAAGGCTAACCCTAACCCTAACGCTAACCCTAACCCTAACCCGAACCCGAACCCTAACCCTAACCCTAACCCTAACGCTAAGCCTAACCCTAACCCTAAACCTAACCCTAACCCTAACCCTCACCCTATCCCTAACCCTAACCCTAACGCTAACGCAAACCCTAACCCTAACCCTAACGCTAACGCTAACCCTAACCCTAACCCTAACCCTAACCCTAACCGTAACACTAACCCTAACCCTAACCCTAACCCTAACGCTAACGCTAAGCCAAACCCTAACCCTAACCCTAACGCTAACCCTAACCCTAACCCTAACCCTAACCCTAACACTAACACTAACCCTAACCCTAAATCTAACGCTAACCCTAACCCTAACCCTAACCCTAACCCTAACGCTAACCCTAACGCTAACGCTAACCCTAACCCTAACCCTAACGCTAACATTAACCCTAACCCTAACCCTAACCCTAACGCTAATGCTAACCCTAACCCTAACGCTAAACCTAACACTAACCCTAACCCTAACCCTAACCCTAACCCTAACCCTAACCCTAACCCTAACCCAAAACCTAACCCTAATCCTAACCCTAACGCTAACGCTAACCCTAACCCTAACCCTAACCCTATATCTAACCCTAACCAAATGCTAACGCTAACCCTAACCCTAACGCTAACCCTAAACCTAACGCTAACCCTAACCCTAACCCTATCTCTAACCCTAACCCTAACCCTAAGCCTAACGCTAACGCTAACCATAACCTTAACCCTAACCCTAACCCTAACCCTAACCCTAACGCTAACGCTAAGCCAAACCCTAACCCTAACCCTAACGCTAACCCTAACCCTAACCCTAACCCTAACCCTAACACTAACCCTAACCCTAAATCTAACGCTAACCCTAACCCTAACCCTAACCCTAACCCTAACGCTAACCCTAACGCTAACATTAACCCTAACCCTAACCCTAACCCTAACGCTAACGCTAACCCTAACCCTAACGCTAAACCTAACACTAACCCTAACCCTAACCCTAACCCTAACCCTAACCCTAACCCTAACCCAAACCCTAACCCTAATCCTAACCCTAACGCTAACGCTAACCCTAACCCTAACCCTA
>NW_027459489.1:892500-895000 GCF_050624435.1 Tenrec ecaudatus
GTAACCCTAACCCTAACCCTAACGCTAACGCTAACCCTAAACTTAACGCTAACCCTAACCCTAACCCTAACCATAACACTAACCCTAACCCTAAACCTAACTCTAACCCTAACGCTAACCCTAACCCTAACACTAACGCTAACGCTAACCCTAACCCTAACCCTAACCCTAACGCTAACCCTAACCCTAACCCTAACGCTAACGCTAACCCTAACCCTAAGGCTAACCCTAACGCTAACGCTAACCCTAGCCCTAACCCTAACCCTAACCCTAAACCTAACCCTAACCCTAACCCTAATGCTAAACCTAATCCTAACCCTAATCCTAACCCTAACTCTAACGCTAACACTAACCCTAACCCTAACCCTAACCCTAACCCTAACACTAACCCTAACCCAAACGCTAACCATAACCCTTACCCTAACCCTAACCCTAACCTAACGCTAACGCTAACCCTAACCCTAACCCTAACGCTAACGCTAACCCTAACCCTAACGCTAAACCTAACCCTAACCCTAACCCGAACCCTAACCCTAACCCTAACGCTAACGCTAACCCTAACCCTAACCCTAACCCTAACGCTAACCCTAACCCTAACCCTAAACCTAACCCTAACCCTAACGCTAACGCTAACCCTAACCCTAACCCTAACCCTAACGCTAACCTTACCCTAACCCTAACCTTAACCCTAACCCTAACCCTAACCCTAACCCTACACCTAAGCCTAACACTAACTCTAAACCTAACGCTAACCCTAACGCTAACCGTATCCCTAACGCTAACCCTAACCCTAACCCTAACCCTAGCCTTAACCCTAACCCTAACGCTAACCCTAACCCTAACTCTAAACCTATCGCTAACGATAACCCTAACCCTAACGCTAACCCTAACCCTAACCCTAACCCTAACCCTAAACCTAAACCTAATGCTTACCCTAACCCTAAACCTAACACTAACCCTAACCCTAACGCTAACGCTAACTCTAACCCTAACCCTAACCCTAACACTAACCCTAATCCTAACCATAACCCTAACCCTAACCCTAACCCTAATGCTATCGCTAACCCTAACCCTAACCCTAACGCTAACCTTAACCCTAACCCTAATCCTAACCCTAACCCTAAATTTAAACCTAACCCTAACGCTAACGTTAACCCTAACCCTAACGCTAACCCTAACCCATACCCTAACCCTAACCCTAACCCTTACGCTAACCTAACCCTAACCCTAACCCTAAACCTAACCCTAACCCTAACTCTAACCCTAACGCTAACGCTAACCCTAACCCTAACCCTAATGCTAAACCTAACCCTAACCCTAACGCTAACGCTAACCCTAACCCTAACCGTAACGCTAACGCTAACCCTAACCCTAACACTAAACCAGACCCTAACCCTAAGACAAACCCTAAGCCTAAACCTAACGCTAACGCTAACCCTAACCCTAACCTTAACGCTAACCCTAACCCTAACCCTAACCCTAACCCTAACCCTAACGCTAACGCTAACCATAACACTAACGCTAACCCTAAACCTAACCCTAACCCTAACCCTAACCATACCCCTAACGTTAACCCTAACCTAAACTTAACCCTAACCCTAACCCTAACCCTATCCCTAACCCTAACCCTAACCCTAAACCTAACCCTAACCCTAACCCTAATGCTAACGCTAATCCTAACTCTAAAGCTAACCCTAACCCTAACCCTAACGCTAACCCTAACCCTAACCCTAACCCTAACGCAAAGGCTAACCCTAACGCTAACCCTAACGCTAACGCTAACCCTAACCCTAACGCTAAACCTAACCCTAACCCTAACCCTAACCCAAACCCTAACCCTAATCCTAACCCTAACGCTAACGCTAACCCTAACCCTAACCCTAACCCTATATCTAACCCTAACCTAACGCTAACGCTAAACCTAACCCTAACGCTAACGCTAACCCTAACCCTAACGCTAACCCTAACCCTAACCCTAACCCTAACCCTAACCCTAACCCTAAGCCTAACGCTAACGCTAACCCTAACCCTAACCCTAACGCTAACCCTAACCCTAACCATAACCCTAACACTAACACTAACACTAACCCTAACTCTAACGCTAACCCTAACCCTAACCCTAACCCTAACGCTAACCGTAACACTAACCCTAACCCTAACCCTATCCCTAACCCTAACTCTAATCCTAACGCTAAGGCTAACCCTAACCCTAACCCTAACCCTAACCCTAACGCTAACGTTAACCCTAACCCTAACGCTAAACCTAACCCTAACCCTAACCCTAACCCTAACCCTAACCCTAACCCAAACCCTAACCCTAATCCTAACCCTAACGCTAACGCTAACGCTAACCCTAACACTAATCCTAACCCTATATCTAACCCTAACCTAACGCTAACGCTAAACCTAACCCTAACCCTAACCCTAACCCTAACCCTAACCCAAACCCTAACCCTAATCCTAACCCTAACGCTAACGCTAACGCTAACCCTAACACTAA